>NC_057388.1:46370968-46555472 GCF_019320065.1 Cervus canadensis
ATACTATGCTCACCCTGAATGATCTTACCTATTATGATTATTCCCACACTCCCGTTATGGCCTGGGATCCCTTTAGGGAAATATGTTTAGAGTCTGGACACAATAGAGGAATTGTAGTCCAAGGTGCGAGATGCAGGGATGCGGCAAATGGAATCCTTCTCTGGGGGGATGAGAGCTCCAGACCAGTGTTGAAGAGGGTCCATCATGAGTGAACGGGCTACATTAAACACATAAAGCTGGGGTGGGAAATAGGAAATCCCTGATCAGGTCCAAATTTACAGTGGCATCTAGGAAACAGGGCCAGTGTGAGGTTTAGGATCACAATGTCATGAACAGGGAAGGGCAAAAACCAGGAAGGAAAGAATTGCAGTCAGTAGCCAACTACCCTTTCAATTAAATTTTTATATTAAAAATTTTAATTTGCAGAAAGAAACATCCTTTCTCTCTCTGCCTTCGTGTGTTGAAGAAGGAAAAAGCACATGGTATTAACTCTCAGACTTCCCCTGGCATTATTATTTCTGTTTACGTCAGTGTGTTTTTTATTAGGCTTAATTTACCAATACTTCATAAACTACTCCGATCCCCCTTTTTATTTTCCCAAAGAACAAGAGCATACAGAATTGTTCCCCATGTGAAAAAAGTAAAACATTCTCAGGTATGTGTTTAAAAAATACTTCTATTTCTCAAGAGGAAAATATTCTTTCTTAAAATGAAAATTGAATTTTGCTTTTATACAGGGTTTTACATTCTCAGTGGATATTATTCCATTTCAATATAACTCCTTGTGTGATATTGCCAAAATCATATATAGAGAAAGATACCTTACTAAAAATGTGAAGAAATAAAAGATTGTAAAGAAACTTGGTCACACCATTTTCAGATTGCCACCACTTCTTTTCTCTCTCTGGTTCAAAACTTGTGATTACATTCTCGATGGTGTGGCTGTTGGGTTGGGTGTGTGGATCATATGGAAATCTGGAATCACAGATGAAGCATTTTTGTTCCCCCTGGAAAACACATCATTAAAATTAAAAGTAAATAATCGTCATTAGTTATTGTTGATCTGAATTTAAAAACAAGCTGGATGTGCTATATTTGTCATTCAGTCTAGCTAAAAATAAAAAGCAGAGGAAATTACAAGACATAAATTTTTCCATCAATACGTGCTTGACTACCAAAACAAACAAAATTAAGACTTGACTTAGAAATTTTATAAATGTAAACATTTGGGACAAAATTGCAAATTTGTAGAACTAATAATTTTTTCTCATACAAGGAGCAGAGGGTTTAGAGTTTGTTTTAAACTATAGAAAAATAACTAGGATATAGTCTTAAGTTGGAATGACTTCCTTTATTTAAAAAAAATTAGTAAGAAATTAATGAAACAATTGGCCATTAGTTTATCTGCAACCATCATCTTTTCTCTCTCAGATATTATTTTTGGCATAAAAGCTTCCAGAGCCAAAACCTTTACTATACACATGTGGATTTTTTTGAGTTTCATTAAACTCATTACAGAGAGACACATACTCTTGTCTTGCAGACTAGAAGGTTTTTGTGAATTGGGACTAATTTTGCTTGGGATGGATTTTCAAAGGCTTTAACAGTCAAGACTGGCCTTTGAGTTTGTTTGCATCTACTGGTAGCTGTACTTACTTAAATTCCTGAGGAACTCTCCCAAGATTTCCAAAGGCCTGTCAATGGCCTGCACAGTTGTTCTCGCTAATATCTGTGGGACTCCGGAGGAGCATTTTTGCAAAGCTTCCAGGAAGCAGGAGTGATTTCTTACCATGCTCCATATTGGAAATTGCCCAAAACAGCAAATATGCTGGTAGGTATTCAGCAAACATTGGATTTTATGCTTGACGATGGCTTACAAGGGCCTAGGTTATCTGACCAGTCCCACCTCTTTTGTTAAACAAATGCATGATGATTTTAATGACTATTTCAGCTACAGGTTGTCAAAGTAAACCAGACTTTCAAGAGAGTGGTATAATCTTTTTATAATCACCGGCCATCATAAGCCCTTATACTTGAAGAAAACCAAAATGCCCTTCAGAAATTAAGGACCAGTACAAGTTAGATCAGTTCTGCATATGGGGAGATTTGCCCCAGATCTGCCCTAATAGAGCAACAGGAACCCAATGATTCCACCAAAAGTTGTCAAGACTTCAAAATATTTCCAATACTATGGAAAATACTGGGGAAACTGTTTAACTTCAGGCCATTAATTTTTTTCTGTAAACATTTTAGAAGTACAGTCTTTGATGGAACTGGCTACAGAGGATGCTTAGTTGTGGCAAATAGATATGAGAGGCCCAACTTGGGTAACACTCTGAGTCAATGCTGACTTAAACATTTGGAAGGGAATGTTTTGCTTGAGAGCTCTTTGCTAGTTGATGGGTGAAAAAAAAAATTATCCTCCATGCCACATGAATTTTATGTAATTAATACTTAGAGTTTCACCTGTAAAGCTTTATCAGCTAGAAGATATTTTGCGATTTTTTCCCCCAGTTCTAAGATTTTTAAGATTTCTGTGATTCCCTAGACTGAAGAAGTTCTGGAGTTGGTTTTACTTCTATTTGGCGTAACTTTGCCGTATAGGAACATCAAGTTCTAATTATTTTAACATTAAGTTCAAATAATTAGGCTCATGACAATGTAAGCAGATGCCAATGGTGAAAAAACAGGATGGGTGATGCCAGTGTGCAAAGTTTCTAATATTAGAGTTGGGAACCACTGCTTTGTCCAGGGGACCTGGTCTTAGGAAAGCTACGTGAAGGGGCTTCCATCCCACCTGACCTAAAATGGAGCAAAACTTCTACAGTGTCACTTTCTTGCACATGTAGAGAATTTGCTTTCTTATACAAGTACTTCCTAAACTTAGACAAAGGCTAAGCACTCAAGTATTGTCTCCACTTATTTATAATCATCCTCTTTTACTAAAACCAATGAGAACACAAAACCTTCCCAGAGGCCTCCAGGAATTGCCTTACACAAACAATACGTGGAAAAACCTGGGTCACTAACACTAGGCTTACATCCAACTTCCTTCATGCACATCCTCTCAGTTAAGGGGTTGACATAATTGCCTCAGGCTTTTGAGCAGGTGTGATACTCAGATGACTTTGGATGCTTGTTTCAGAGCCCAGGGAAGAAAAATAGCAACTGGTCCTTTTATAAAACTGGTCTTTAAGAATAAAAGGGACAAGAGGATGTTCACATTGGGACTTGATAGTCTCTAAACAAGACAATTTCCAAGTGGCATTGAGACGCTGGCAGACAATCAATTCCAGGTCTACACTCTGTCCATCTCCATCTAAAGTAGAGCAGTAAGAGCCCATGTTCAGCATAATAGCCCTGAACCCTGAGGGATCTTCCATCTTCATCCAACTCGTCAATTATTTAGCAAGTCCACTCCAGTGGAGTCACTAAAGCAGCCAATTAGGACATATATTGTATAGTAGTTCCTTCAAAAACTGAACAAAAAAAAAACAAAAACACCTTTTTTGTTTAATTCTAAAGGTAACAAGAAATAGATGAAGCCCAGCTTCCTTGTTCCCCAATTAGTGAAGGTTTCCTGGATGTTGAATTGAATCACTTGTGTCTCTGATGTTTGGGAAGGCGGACTGTCTCCTTTTCTCTCCTGTTGTCTGGACAGCCCTAGATGTACTTGAAAAATCGATATTACTGATGAAATCATGTCCCAACAAGTAAACAAAGATCCAACCCACCTCGAGGTAGCTGAGGATGCAGTATTTCTGGGCTCTGTCCAGTCCACAGGTGGAAGAAGCCGTGAGCTGCCCACTGCGACCCACCAGGAGATCGCCGGTGGGGGGGACAGGCACCTCTGCTGCATTCATCTTGAGCTTTCACGTAACTGAGCAACCCTTGAAAACATGATAGAAACAGGACACATGAGGCAGTCTAAGGGTCGTAGAAGGCTTAAAGAAGTGACTGGTTAAGTGGGAGAGTTAACAGCCCACCTATTTTTAATACTAGTTCTGTGATCATGAAGACCCTAGTGGTGGATACTGTTGGCACCTGCAGTCTGATGGAAATCAGCCTGGGAGGTTAGGCCGTCTGTACTCATGTCCCCACCTGGATCAGCTGAAGTCAGTGACTGATGGATGCAAGTTTCTCAGCCATTGCCTCAGGCTGGGATCCACTCTGTGATGCAGTTTATGCTCAAAGTCTCTTCTGGGAGGAGGCTGAAGCCGGACTCCTGCTGGGACCCCATTCTGGCTCCACTGTTCTCACTCTCTCCCTCTTCAGAGCACTCCCTCAATAAATTACTTGCATATAAATCCTTGTCTCAGGCTCTGCTTCTAGGAAACCTGACCTTAAACAACCTCCATTCACTGGAAATTCTCTACATGTCATTATAGGGCAAATAACAAAGACAAATACACAGATATGAGGAAGGAGAGTCCTAATCATGCCTCTTATATCTGTTGTTCCAACCTGGAAGAAAATCAACTGGAGAAATTAAGAAATCCTTGGGAAATAACTTTCTCTTAAAATATGTAAATTCAGTTGACCTCCCTTTGCAATCTGGAGTGCTGGATTCAGACACACCATGAAACAGATCATGTTTCTTTGGGATAAAAGATGGCATAGATGGAATTCCAGACTGTATAGTACACTTAGCCCTTGGTACCTGCCATCCAACAGATCTGTCATGAAGGGTTCAGTCACAGAGCATTAAAGGGCAGCTATATCTCAACTGTCACAGTTCTCTACTTTTCATGAGAAACCTCTGAGATAATATCCTTAAAGGTTGGTTTAAAAATGATTTTTGCAGTTCTGTTTGTCTTAAAATGTTAAATTCTGAGTTAATATAACCTAAATCTCTATATGTGAATGCAGGATGGGTAATCCACACTATTTCTTGCCTGCAGAGCTTGTCTGCTTTATTCCTTAATGTTAAAGTTACACACTTATAACCCATAACATATTAGTAGATTTTGTTTTACTGTTGGACAGAATAAAAGAAAGCAAAAATCTTACTGGGAATAAGGTCTAAACTGAACACGCCCTAAAACTAAATACATTATGCTAAAGCTACAATGTCAGTCCTCTATTTTATGGATAGCTATTTATAGAAATAGTTACACTTCTTTTATTTTCTTTTTTGGGCTTCCCTTGTGGCTCAGCTGGTAAAGAATCTGCCTGCAACGTGGGAGACCTGGGTTCGATCCCTGGGTTGGGAAGATCCCCTGGAGAAGGGAAAGGCTACCCACTCCAGTATTCTGACCTGGAGAATTCCATGAACTGTAGAGTCCATGGGGTCGCAAAGAGTCAGACACAACTGAAAAACTTTCACTTTCATACTTCTTTTAAAAGCATATTTGAACAGGACAGTATTTTTTAAAATTCAATTAAATGGTTAGAATTCTTTTTTTTTTTTTTGCTTCTTAAGGCCAAAATCTAGGAACTAGTTTTCTCTTGATTGCAACTCAAACTGCAGACATGATAATTTTGCAGAAATAAAACAGCCTCTGGATTGAAAGACACAGGACCCACAAGAGCTAAAACAATTTAAAAAATATTTCTACTTGATATTAAGGTTTACTATGTATCCACAATAAGCAAGAAAATGTAATATTGGTGGAGAGACAGACCCATAGATTAATAGAATAGAGACCTTGGAAATAGACCTACACAAATACGATCAACTGATTTTTGAGGTTCAAAGGTGGATGAAGGACAGTCTTTCAACAAGCAGTGCTGAAGCAGTTGGACATCCAGAGGCAAAAAAATGAACTATAACCAAAACTTCACACTGTATACAAATATTAACAAAAATGGATCGTGGACTTAAAAAGTAAAATATAAAACTCCTACAGACACATAGGAGATTTGGGCAATTTAGGACTAGGCAAAGCATTTTTAGAATTGACAATAAGAGTATGATTCATAAAAGGAAAACTGGTAAACTGGAACCTCATCAAAATTAAAAACTATGAAGAGGTGGAAAAGCAAGGAGAATATAATTACCAATTATATATCTGACAAACCTCTTGACCTAGACTATATAGTGTTAGTCGCTCAGTCATGCCAACTCTTTGCAATCCCATGGGCTGTAGCCCGCCAAGCCCATCAGGCTCCTCCGTCCGTGGGATTTTCCAAGCAAGAATACTGGAGTGGATTGCCATTTCCTTCTCCAGAGAATATATAAAGAGCTCTCAAAACTCAACATTTAAAAACCAATCCAATTAGAAAATGGCAAGCAGCATGAATAGACATTTCACTGAAGGAAACACATAGATGGCAAATAAGCACCTGAGAAGATGTTCAGCATCATTAGTCACTAGGGAGATGCAAATCAAAATCACAATAGTACTACATATCCATCAGAATAGCTTTAAAAAAAAACCAAACAAACTGGTAACTCCAGCTGCTAGAGAGGATGTGGAAAAACAGGATTACTTATACACTGCTGGTAGGAATATAAAATGAAACAGTCATTCTGGGGGAAAGTATGGTAGTTTCTTATAAAGCTAAGCATATGTTTATCATACAATCCAGCACTTACACTCTTAGGTAATCATCCCAGAAAAATTAAAACTTCTATTCACACAAAAAACTGTACAGCATCTTTATAATAGCCCCAAACTGGAAAGAACCTAGATGCCTTTCAACGGGTAAATGGTTAAGGTTTCCCTGGTGGCTCAGATGGTGAAGAATCTTCCTGCAATGCAGGAGACCCATGTTCAGTTCCCGAGTTGGGAAGATCTGCTGGAGAAGGAAATGGCAACCCACTCCAGTATTCTTGCCTGGAGAATTTCATGACCGAGGAGCCTGGTGGGCTACAGTCTATGGGGTTGCAAAGAGTTGGACACGACTGAGAGACTCTTACTCATTAAGTAAAGTGTAGTCTGTCCATACCATGGGATGGTACTGAGCAGTAAAAAAGGAAGGAATCATTGATGCATACAACACTGTGGATGAATCCCCAAGGAATTACAGTGAGTAAACAACGCCCATCTCAAAAGGTATGTGCTGCATATTTCTATTTCTGTAATGATGAAATTATAGAGATGGGTAACAGATTCATGGTGGCCAAGGGTGACAGAGGCAGGGAGGAAGGGAGCTGGATGTGGATATAAAAGGGTATTACTAGGGAATCCTTGAGTTTGAGAGAGCTCTGGGAGTTGGTGATGGACAGGGAAGCCAGGCATGCTGCAGTCCATGGGGTCGCAAAGAGTCAGACACGATTGAGTGACTGAACTGACGGGGGGAATCCTTGAAGTGATAGAACTATTTTCTGTCTTAACTGTGGTGAGGGGCTCATGAAGAGGCTTTTGATAAAACTGCATAGAATTAAATATACAGACACACACTCACACATACATGAAAGGGAACATGTAAAAACTGGGGGACTCTAAATAAGGTTAATGGACTATTTCAGTGTCAGTTTCTTGGTTGTATATTGTACTGTAGTTACTCCAAGTGCTATCATTTGTAGAAACTGGGTAAAATGGGGTCTCTCTGTATTATTTCTTACAACTGCATGGGAATCTGCAATTATCTCAATGCAAAAATTTTTTAAAAACCAAACAATTCTCTCTCTCCTCAAAAATCATCCCCATCGGCCTCTGGATGGTGAATCATGTAAATCTCACACTCTAAAATAATGCACACAGGATGGGTTCCAGTTGCTCCTATATATTATTCCTTTGAGAAAAGAGAATTTATGACAAATCCTGTTTTAAGCAGACAGAGGTGGGAGGGATGAGCCTAAAAGGAAAAATAATTACCATACTGTGGAAAAAGCTTGCTTTTTCCTCAGCTTTTTTGATGGTAAAAGTAAGAGTTTTCTTCATGGACTTGTTTTGCATTTAATGGATTACTTTCCTCCAACTTGCCCTCCAAAACTACAGGCTATTGAAAAATACTCTTTCTCTTGTGTACACATTTCCCACATCTATTCTGTTCATCTGGTGATTTTGTGATTATTATCAGGCATTAAACATATGTAGATCATGGTTCTACAGCTAAGAATATGATCCATAATGTCTCCTTCCCCATAGGTTACCAAACGTCACTCTTGGGAATTTTCCATCTTCCATCTCCTTGTAAAGATGATTATACTACAACAAAGCGTGACATTTCTTTCTCTTTGAGACATGGTAAGTTCTCCTCATACACTTTTAAAATTTTATTGTATAATAAATGATTCTAGCTTGGTTAAGATGGATTCTTTCATTTTATTCACCCAACAATCCAAACCCAAAGTTCCTTTTATTTCCTAGAATTGGCATCAAGGATAAACACCTAATTTGAAGTTTGGACTCAACAGACAGAGGCTTTTTCAAAAAGGTCAGGTATAAAATCTCTGCTAGTGCTGCATGTGGACTAGCTAAGATTTCCCTCCCAGGGATTTATTCTTTTAGACAAGTTTCATCCTGAATTATTTCACTGGAATTGTTACCTTAGAGATTAAACATGTTTTTATAACCTGACTTGGCCAAACTTTTTCTAATCAGGTATGTACTTTTCAGAAATAAAAAGTATTCCAAGACTTTGGGAAATAGAACTATTATTCGTGTAATATTCTATAGTCATATATGAACTTTTGATCTAAAATACTTGGCAGAAAGAGGCTAGAAACATTAAGTAGTTAAAGCTTCATGCCTGAACATAGACTCAGAAATATCCTTCCTGGATTAAAGCTTTCAACTGCCAAGTTATTACATGAGCATTAGGTTGGAAATGATTCAGAGAAAAATGATGTTTCAGTCTCAGAAAACCAATGTATTGCTCAAAAATTACATACAAGTTGAGGACAGGATCTTATTAAAAATGAATTTAGGAAAGCTGGTGATTTAGAGAAAATATACAGTAAATTTTCTGTAAAGTCAAGGGTCATTTTATAGATATAACCATTACTATTTGATCTTGGTAACTCTGTACATTGTTACAATTTTCTTAAACACATGCAATGTTTTCATCTACTTTAGAATTCACTTCAGAGTTCAGAAGCTATAAACATACACATTTGTTTACATACTCACATACATTACTATGAGTGAGAAAACATGCAAAGGATGCAGATTGGATAAGATGTGAACTTTGTAAACAGTTCCCCAAACTGGGGACCAATTTTATGACTCTCTCTTTATCTTCCTGTGCCAGAATGCAAGACAGGGGGTTTAAATAGGCTTAGGTATTTATATAAATGCCCGTGGTTGAACTATGGGCTTCCCAGGTGGCTCAGTGGTAAAGAATCTGCCTGCCAATGCAGGAGATGCAAGAGACAAGAGTTCAATCCCTGGGTTGGGAAGATCCCCTGGAGGAAGGCTGAGTGGACGTTGAGGGAGAGGAAGTGTCTCCTGATTGAGGAGGCCTCTCTGAGATGCTGTGGGAAGGTTTAGAACTTTGGCAAGGTGTGAGTAAGTTACCCTGTGGACGGTCTGGGAGAAGATGCTGTGATTGGTTGCTTCTGGTTTTGAATACTGGTTTAATCCCTAAGAGAACAACCAAAGCAGATGTAGATGGGGACTTCCCTGGTGGTCCAGTGGTTGGGATTCTGTGCTTAGTCTCCTGACCAAGGTGTGGGTTCAATCCCTGGTCAGGAGACTAAGAATCCTGCATGCCCACGGAGTGGCCAATAAAACCCCACCCCCCCAACCAACAATAAAACAGATGTAGATGAAACCAACTCTTCTCGGCCTCTCTGAGGCCAGACCTAAACTTCCTACTCCTGAGGGGGTGCAGACCAGTGAATCTCCTCTTGCACTGGCTGATAGCTCATCACTGAAGCAGAAAACTTTTTACAGAGAGCAAATGAACATTTACCATCTACTGCTGTTCTTTCCTTCATGACCAGTCAAGCCAACTAAGAATTTGTCTCAGCGTTTGGGAATTGTATGGAGAAGGAAATGGCAACCCACTCCAGGATTCTTGCCAGGAGAACTGGACAGAGATTGGCAAGTTACAGTCCATGGGGTTGCAAAGAGTTGGACAAGACTGAGCTACTATCACTCACTCACTTGGGAACTGTAAAATTAAAAGAGATTCTTCGAGTCTGCTGCCATGAAGAAATTCAGCATGAATCTTTGAAGAGAAGATTCTAATCAATTTAGATGGTACTCACCCAAAGTAGGGCTGTTACAGACACAAAAAGTTCAGGATCAAAGAGAATAATTGTTGGAAACCTCTTCTCTATGACTAATGTAAATGATTCTCAGCTTATTAAAGACTGCACAGTCATGGAGAATTTGGCCTTTTAGCTCAGAGCTGCTACTTACTCAGAAGAGAGAATTTTGCCTATAAATTCTTTATGAGATGTCATCACTGGGTTAAGTGCAACATTCAAAGCAGAGCTATTTTTAAAAATTAAAATGCATTGTATTTGTAAATTAAGAATCTGAAAGTATTTTGCTCTTTTAGTGTCTTTATTTATCTGCTGCCGTGAATACTCCATTAAAGACTGACAGAAATAGCTATGTGTGGATACTAGCCATGTTTGAATGAAACTTTCTGGTTGCTTGACACAATTATACAACAGAAGAGTCATGAGAATATGTGTTAGTATAGAAACAAGGGGTGGATATGTTTAAACCTATTTTCAGTAAATATTTTAGAACAATTCAATACAAACAGAAAATGGATTTTGACATTACTCACCAAGGTGCAAAAGAAAGGTCAGTTGAAATTGCATTCTTTTGTCAGGAAAAAATTAAATTCAATTCTGCTAGGTTTAGGGGGGAAAAAAAGGAAGGTAAAGTCAGTAACTGATAGAATCAAAAATTGTCATCAATTTTAAGTGACTTAAAAACTTGTCTGATGGTCTTTCTTTGGGTACTTATCCTTTAGTCTTCTTTTTCTCTCCTTTTAAAAACCTAAGTGAATAGTTAATTTACAATGTTGCATTAGTTTCAAGTGTATCTGATGGTTCTTTGAGACACAAAAATACCCACAGTGCCCAACTCCTTAAATAATAAGTGTATACACTTTTTTGCAAATATTTGTTTTCTAGTTTTTGAAGTCACAGAATGTAATCATTAATCTATTTTGTCCATTTTATTTATTTAGAAAAAACTTTAATTATACAATGAACATGTGTACTTACTGTTGAAAAAATAGAAAAATCAGAAGGCAAAATTGAATTGTTACCCATTGAACTACCATCCAGAGAAAAGTAGTTAATATCTTGCTCTGTGTTTTTCCATACTTTTTTGCTTGCATATAAATATTTTCCAAAAGTGATACAATACTGCATGCTTGCTTCAATCTATACATCCCAGGCATCTTTCAGTATCAATAAAAACATTTTTACATCAGGGAATTTCCACCTACGGAAGGATATCAGGAGCATTGAGGGGCTTCTACAAACCCAATTTGTAGAACCCAATTTGTGCCCCCCTTTGTAGATTCAGCTATGTCCCTCTAGACAGAGGGCCCGCACAAGTCACTGTTGTAAGGGACCTTGACACAGATGGAAGTACCCATGGGCTTCTGTGAGATGGGAAGAGAGGAAGCGAAATGCTCTCCTGGACCAGTATTTTAAATGACTGGATCGTATACTTCTGAATGCAGGAACCAGAGTTTAACAAATGCTCTACAGGTTGACATGTACTTCCTTTTTTATATTTTCCTGTTACAAACATTTTTGCCAAGCCTTTGTTCATATCCTTTACTCCTCCTCAGGATACAAAGTGGAAACACTGGATCAAAGAGTGTACTTATGGTTGTGTGTAAATGAAATGTTGATGCTATTATCAACAGCCACATGAAAAGTTTGTCCCAACATATACTCTTACCAACAGACTATGGGAACAACCATTGGCCTGAATATAAATTTTTAAACCTTGTCAATTTAAAAAGCAAAAAGGTATACCTCATCATTATTAATGTTTTTGCTAGAAGAGTAGTGAATATAAAATATTTTTCATGTACTTATAGGTGAGGATTTTTTTGAATACAGCTCCCTGTGTTATTTTTTTTTTTCTTTTGACATTCTCTTCTTCAAGGCTTTTCCTAGTGAGTTTTTGGTTTCTCCTGCTAGTCCCACATTTCAATCCCTCTAATCTTTCTTTCATTCCCTACCCTGCAGCATCAATACAGCATTTCCTACTTTCTGAACCCTTTTCTCATGCAGATTCCTTTGCCTTGAATGCCACTCACCTGAACTTCAATGCCAGCCTCTTTAGGAAGTTTTTTTTAGGGTGTTTTGAAATGACTGACTGTAGGCAAATTTCCCATTCTGTCATCCAAGCTCTTCATACGGCTTGGGGTTCATTTTGCATCTTGAATGCTATATGGAAATCACTCACTGAGAAGCGAACTCCCTGATGTATCCTTATTTGAAAATAAGCTCTATCTGCTTTAAAAGTTTGCAATTTTGGACTGATGATCTTACACAAAACCTTGCAAAGTCCTACAGGAGAATCCAGAATGGAGCCTTAGGAAGGTTCATTGCTGCGGGCCACCTAAATCTGGAATCTGGGCTTTTTTTTTTTTTTAGGTGATACTTTCTTATGGTTTTCTTTTCTCATTTAGGGCTGGTCAGTTATCCAGCTACACTTTTGATAACATGAAATTCCCAAATCTGATGTCCTCTTGGATTCACGACTCCAGCCTACATGCTACTTTCATTCTAGATATGCACAAACATTAACAGAGTGATTATCCTTTTAATAAGAATGGGCAATATAAACCAAGTTTGAAATTATTATTCTCTATAATTAAATAAATCAAATTCAGTGAGACAATAATTTTTACGTGCTTACTACTCAGGGCTTGAAATATTCTAGGCTGAGTGGATGAAGGTAATTAAAGTGCTGCATAGGAAATATAATGGCATACCTTTTTCTCCCCAGTGGGAATCCATTCACAGAGCAGATTCCAAACTGAAAGACTGCTTCCAACTATAGACCATGGACTAAAATTTCCCTCTTTTGCAAAGATGGGAGGGATGCAGACTGCAGAATTCTAAAGACTCAGATTTAGAGAGAAAGGAGGCAAAACTGCATTGCTGATGGCAGGAGGAAAAGAACACATGAAATACCTTTTGCAGAGCATCTGGAGGGAACAGAACTTCCTCTGTGATGAAAATGAACCTCTGGGAATTTTCTCAGTACAAGAGTTACCATTAAGTATTAACAAAGCCATGATAGGAAGAAGTGAACTTCCCAGCATAAATCAGCTGGTTCAAGAGTGACTTGCCCCAGGGAGGAGGAGGAGAAGCAGACGCAGATCCAGACTGGATCAGAATAGATACCCTTCTCTTATCAATAATTGCTTATGGATTTTCATCAGTTTCTCAGTGACGGAATGAATGACAGAACCACAAAACTTATCTGATCACTGGTAGTAGTGGTAAAGAATCTGCCGATGCAGGAGATGCAACAGATGTGGGTTTGGTCCCTGGGTCAGGAAGATTCCCCTGGAGAAGGAAATGGCAACCCACTCCAGTATTCTTGCCTGGGAAATCTCATGGACAGAGGAGCCTGGTGGCCACAGTCCATGGGGTCACAAAGGGACACCACTGAGCACACGTGCACACTCACACACACACACACTCATCTGATCATCTCCTGCTTGTTGAGCGCCTCCACTTGGAGCAGCCGGTCATAGCCCTGGCTGTACCTTAGAAACACCTGGGGAGATTCTTTTTTAATGAGTTCTCTTTAAAATATTTATTTTATGATAAAACACACATGAAATTCACCATCTTAACTATTTTAAAGTATACAGTTCAGTAGTCCTAAGTATACTCACACTGTTACACACCCCATTTCTAAAACTCTTCTCAGCTTATAAAACTGAAACTCTGTTCCCATTATTAACCTGTCATCCCCTGTCCCCCAGCCCCATTCTACTTTCTGACTCTATTGAAATTGGCTACTCTAGGCATTTCATATAAGTACAATCATGTGGTAGCTGTCTTTGTGACTCTTATTTCACTTAGCATAATGCCTTCGAGGTGCATCCATGTTATAGCATGTGTCAGAATCTCCTTCCTCCTTAAAGCTGAATGGTGTTTCACTGTTTGTACCTAGGGAGATTTTTTTTTAAAACAGTCAAGGCTCAGGTTCATCTTAGACCAATTCAATCAGAATTGCTGGGGGTGGGATCCAGGCATCAATGTGTTTACGATGCTCCCCAGAGGATTCTATATATGTAGCCAGTGATGAATGCCATCTTGAATGTCATATGGAAATCACTCACTGAGAAGTATACTTACTGTGGCATACTTATTTGGAAATAAACTCTATCTAAACATCTAAAATCAAAACATCTAAAACTCATTAGTTAGTCCCATATACAGGCTTGCCTCTTGAATTCCATTCTCAGAGAATTGTTAAGCCTGGGGAGCTTTAACAACCCCACTGCCCATAATATTCCACACAAATTAAATCAGAATATATGATGACACAAATAGATGGATAAAGATACATTATGTTCTTGATTTGGAACAATCAATATTGTCAAAACGACTATATTGCCAAAGGAAATCTACAGATCCAATACACTCCCTATCAAATTACTAATGGCATTTTTCACAAAACATTTTAAATTTGTATGGAAACACAAAGACCCCAAATAGCCAAAGCATTCCTGAGAAAGAAAAACAGCTAGAGAAATCAGACTGTCTGACTTCAGACTACACTGCAAAGCTATAGACATCAAAACAGTATTGTACTGGCACAAAACAGAAATATAGATCAATGGAATAGGATATAAAGCCCAGAAATAAGCCCAGACCCCTACAGTCAATTAATCTGTGACATAGGAAGCAAGAATATACAATGGAGAAATGACAATATCTTCATTAAGTGGTGCTGGGAAAATTGGACACTTACATGTAAAAAAATGAAATTAGAACATTCTCTAATACCATACACAAAAATAAACTCAAAATGGATTAAAGACCTAAATGTAAGGCCAGAACCTATAAAACTCTTAAAAGAAAACAGGTGGAACATTCTTTGACATAAATTACAGCAAGATGTTTTTCAACCCACATCCTAGAGTAATGAAAATAAAAACAAAAATAAACAAATGTGACCCAATCAAATTTAAAAACTTTTACACAGTGAAGGAAACCATAAACAAAACAAAAAGATAACCCATGGAATGGTAGAAAATATTTGCAAATGAAGCCACCAACAAGGGGTTAACCTCCACAATATACAAACAGCTCATGCATCTGTACATCCAAAAAACCCAGATGACCCAATCAAAAGATGGGCAGAAAATCTAGACATTTCTCCACAGATGACATACAGATGGCCAAAAATCACATGAAAATATGTTCAACATCACTGATTATTAGAGAAATGCAAATCAAAACTACAACGAGGTAACATCTCATACCCGTCAGAATGGCCATAATCAAAAAGTCTACAAAGGATAAATGTTGGAGAGGGTATGGAGAAAAGGGAACCCTTCTTACAAGGTGGAAACGCCAACTGGTGCAGCCATTATGGAGCACTGTATAGAGGTTTCTTTAAAAACTAAAAATTGAACTACAATATGATTCAGCAATCTTATGCCTTGGCATATATCTGGAGAAAACCATAATTAGAAAAGACACATGCACCCCAATGTTCACTGAAGCACTATTTACAATAGGGAAGACATAGAAGCAATCTAAATGTCCACTGACAGGATGAATGGATACAGATGTGTTAGATATACATGAGAAAATGTTACTCAGTCACAAAAATGAACATAATAATGCCACTTGTAGTGACATGGATAGACCTAGAGACTGTCATATTGATTGAAGTAAGTCAAAGACAAATATCATGATATTGATTGTAGCTAGAATCTAAAAAAAATGGTACAAATGAACTTCTTTACAAAACAGTCACAAATGTAGAAAACAAACTTAGGGTTACTGAGGGGGCAAAGGGGGTGGAGGGATTGACATATGCTCACTGCTATATATAAAATATATAACTAATAAGATTCTACTGTAGCACAGGGAACTCTACTCAATCCTTTGTAATGACCTAGGTGGGAAAAGAATCTAAAAAAAGAGAGTGGATATATATATAACTGTTTGACTTTGCTATACAGCTGAAACTAACACAAAGCAAGTATACGCCAATAAAAATTAATTAAAAAAATAACATTGAAAAAAAAAAAAAAAGAAAAAAAAAAAATAAATAACATTGCAGGACCCAAACAAGAAGTTCAACACCCTTGGGCAGTCACCACCCCCGCCCCCTTCCCCTCAACAATCTGCCTCTTCCTGCAGCCCCTGGGAACTACTAATCTACTCTTCCCATACATTGGCCTAGTCTGCATACATCAAATAAATAAAGCCATTTGTGGACAATTTGTGGTCCTTTGTGACTGACTTGTTTCAATTAGCATGATATTTCTAAGATTCATCCATGTTGTAGCATGAATCAATACTGCACTATTTTTTTATGCTAAGTAATATTCCATTATATGGATATGCCATATTCTATTCATTCATCATTGGGTAGACATTTGGGTTTTTCCTATTCTTTGGCTATCATGAATAATGCTACAATTAACGTTTATCTACAATTTTGTATGGATGCATGCTTCCATTTCTCTTGGGTAGGTACCTAGGAGTGGAAACATTCTGTTTTTTTTTTTTATATATGATTTTGTCTAAACCTTCCTATTAGATTGTAAACCCTTAAAGGCAAATATTCATCTTTTAGCCCCTGGAAGTGCCTATAAAAATATAAAAAATATTTGCTGACTTGAATTCATTGCAGCTTGCATTTTGGGGTTTAAAATATGTCAGTCTCTGACCTCAGCACTAAGTGACATACGGTTTTTCTAGCTTGATTTTCATTTACTGGTTATCCCACTAACTCCAGCTCCTCTGCCTTCACTGGAAGGCCTCGGCTGTGCCCTAGAGGTGCCCCTTAGTCTTGGTTTCAAAATGTTCATGTAAATGTCAGTCCTGGGTGTTCCCTGTTGCTAAACTTTTTCCTGCCTCTTCCTCCACAGTCTCTTTCTGTGGCTTCAAGTTCCTGATTTTCTCTATTATATATGTAAATACTGTTTTCCAGAGCCCCATTGTGAAACTGGGACTGTCTTTTAATATGAAGATGTAAATAATGTAATAGGAAGTACTGGATGGTATAGAGGGCTAGAGATGATTACACAGTGCTACGTATTTTTTATATCACAGCTGGAAGACAGTCCTTGTCTCCATTTAGAACTGATCTTAGAACTACGCTTTGTGAAACAACCCTGAACCACATCCTGTGAAGGATTTACAGCTTTCAGGTCAGAAGAACTGGCCTGGGGCCCAAAGCATTCATCCTGTGGGGTTCTCCAGGGCCCAGTAGAATGATGGGTGGAAAATGGGCTGGGGTTCCCGCTTCCTTTCCTCTACCAAGATAATGGGAGTGGCCCCAAAGGACTGCCAACACGGGGGTTTAAAATCCTTCAGGTCTCTGAAATCCGTGAGGCAGAGGTGAGTTAGTTCTGGTTAATTCAGGTGACTAAAAATATTCTCCCTGAAATGAACCAATAAAATATGATGAAGGGACAGAAATTATCCCTGATTTTCTTTCTTCTCTGTGCTATACAGCAAGTGGACCCTGGACTTCCTGTTACCAATTTGATTCCTCGTATTTCCCCCTCACTCAATTCTCCCTCCTGGAATTGAGTCTCCTTCCTTCTCAGTGAACAAGGATGATGGCTGATTTCTGCAATTACACTGGAATGCTTAAGCCTACAGCAGCTTGCCTCCTCTCTCATGCACAGGGGTTCTCACAGGATTGGTTTTACCCCCCTGCAGAGCACATTTGGCTAGTGTCTGCAGAGGCTTCCCCTGGTCACAGCAGGGGAGGGAGATGCTACCAACACCCAGTGGGTGGAGGCCAGACATGCTGCCCAATGAATATCCGACAATGCACAGGGCAGCCCCAGCCCCCCTAACAAAGAACTATCAGCCTCAACTATCAACAATACTGAGCTCTGAACCCCTGCAGGTGGCTTCAGTGCCCCTAGCTGAGGCCCCGCCACCCCACCTTTCCTTCCCTAAGTGATTCAGCCCTAGTCTTACTCCCAGTTTTCTGTTTCCCATTTTAGGTGATTGGCTTCAAACGAGAAGAGTGTTATATAGTAAGCTGTGCTTCCCTGATGGTTCAGCGGGTGAAGAATATGCCTGCAATGCAGGAGACACAGGAAATGCAGGTTCAACCCCTGGGTCTGGAAGATCCCGTGGAGAGGAAACGGCAACCAGCTCCAGTATTCTTGCCTGGGAAATCCCATGAACAGAAGAGTCTCAGACAGAGAAGCCTGGTGGGCTACAGTCCAAAGAGTCAGATAAAACTGAGAGACTAATCATGTATAGTAAGTCCACCAGCTTTTTAGAAGTTCTGTTATTTGCAATCACTTACCCAGTCATGATAAAACGCCTTGGTGTACATAAAGCCCAATTCCAGGTATTGTGATCATCTCATCCATACCTTCCTTTATCAAGCTACACATTTAATTGGTCCTGCTTTTCTGGTTGGTTTACCACATTGACATTTGCAAAGCCTCAGTGGGGCTACATGAAATTTTTTCTCTTGATAAACTCATTGGTAAGCTTAGTGATCTATGTATTAATCACATAGAAGGGGACAACAGAGATGGTTGAATGGCATTACTGATTCAATGGACATGAGATTGAGCAAGCTCCGGGAGCTGGTGATGGATAGGGAAGCCTGGCGTGCTGCAGTCCATGGGGCCACAAAGAGTCAGACATGATTGAGCGACTGAACTGACTGAACTGAATCAGCAGGAATTAACATATTATTGCTTTTGGGGATGAAAAGCATGTCAATGTAGTTACAAAGGAACTGGATGCATTTTGGTAATTATTTCACAAAAGTTGCTAGATTATGCTGGTCTTAAAATGAGGAAGTGCTGTGATAAATAGGAAAATATATGAAACTGACAGTAACTAATTTTCTGGCCTTGCTAACTGGTTTTCATTAGTGATTATGTACTAAATTTACCTCATTTGCCTTCAACTTGAAGATTGTGCTCAGGCCTATATCTCGTCCAAGAGTGTCCTCATTTTTTTGTCCAGACAGTTTGGATGAAAATAAATGAAAACACGAGGGGCATATCATGTCAAAGTGCCCAGCCCCTCAATCCGCAGTGTGGGCGCAAATCGTATTCAGTAAATAGTCTCTGCATAGATAGTCCTGCATTCCACTTGTGTTTCTACTACTGTTTCTTTCTTTTGAAAATGGTACAGTTATATCTAACACAGGGGATAATTTTAATAAATTTATCACATTATATACTTCCTTTGTGGCTCAGACAGTAAAGAATCTACGTGCAATGCAAGAGACCTGGATTCAATCCCTGGGTCGGGTAGATGCCCTGAAGAAGGGAATGGCAACCCACTCCAGTATTCTTGCCTGGAGAATCCCACGGACAGAGGAGCCTAATGGGCTACAGTCCATGGGGTCTCAGAGTCAAACATGACCGAGCGACAGACACTACTACTACTAAACTTCTTTTTTGACTCACCTGAGTTATTGTATACATTTAAAGTCACAATTCTCATAGAAATCTTATGTTTAACTTATTTAACACATTTTATTTTTCACATTACATCAGAAATCATGAACTATTTCAACTGTGTCACCTAAATGGCATAAGCATGAGGAATGCAATGCTCTAAAGCCAACTTTTCTTTCAATGACAGCAGACCCCATGTTTTCCTTAAAACTTATCATTTACATACACCTAGGATATTAACAAACATATTTTACATTTTGAAGATATGGACAGCTCTATAGAATTTGAACTTTCTCTAAACTGTCACAAGGCAGATCACCATGATAAAATAAGTATTCCTCTAATACACAACTTTAAATTGTGCAGCTCAACACTGTATCATTGGAAGCTTTTTTTAAGGAACAGAAAATCTCAGGTCATTGGCTGCACCCTTCTCTAAACTATGTATTGACCATCCCACTGGATACTGTATTATGTATACAGGTCTAATGTATAAATTTGTTGTTGCTGTTATTGTTCCTTAGTCGCTCAGCCCTGTCCGACTCTTTGCAACCTCATGGACTGTAGCCCGCCAGGCTCCTCTGTCCATGGGATTCTCCAGGCAAGAATCCTGGAGTGGGTTGCCATTTCCTCCCCTAACGGATTTTCCCGACCCAAGGATAGAATCCACGTCTCGTGCACTGCAGGCAGATTCACCTGGGAAGATGGGCCACCAGGGAAGCCCTATATATAACTGTTAGTGTTCTGAAAAAGGAGTGATTATTCTCTATGCTGGTCCCCCACCTACCCAACAACTTTAAAATTTGCAGCTGCCTTCACTTCATCTAAAAAATGCCAACTTGCCAGTGAGACCCTGTGTGAGACTTACCTGGATTTCAGAGCTCGCATTGAGAGGTGCAGGCAGCAAACAGGGCGTGTAAGGGCATACCTGAAAGTGAGAGTCAACTTAAGTAGAAAACGCTTTCCCTGAGGCACCAGAGGGAGGAAAACAGATGAGAGGCATACCGAAACCTGCCAAAAAACGTGACTGTGGAGTTCCTTGCCTTAGGTTCTCTCTCTCTCACATACACACACACCCCCTGAATACAGAGGGAAAGAGCTTGACTTCATGGCAAATGTTCTTCACCCTGATTTAGGTGCTAAACTTCAGAAGCAATGACTAGGAGTTGATATCAGGGCTACAGGAACAAACTCAACATTCCTACCAAATCTATAACTAAGTTCTTAGGTTATGTGTAGCTGCTGTAATATTGAGATAGATTTACAAAGAATCAGAGGCTTACACAAGCTCACTAAAGCAAGTGAGTTCCCATGCCCTCTTGAGAAAATGAATTGTTTGTTGTGAGGTGGGGTATGGGTGAAAGGTATGAGCCTATTCAAATAATGTTTAATTACTACTTGCAATAATAATGTTTTACAAAGTAAACTCTGAACCTGGAAGAGAGTGGTTGATATGTGCAGATGTTTTCACTAGTCACTAAGTAGTAGTGTGTTTTGCTTGCACATCCAATTTTGCCTTCAAAAACCAAGATTCTGGTGGCCTGGAGAAAAGAAGCTGTGTCTGATGAAACTTACAAAGAGCGAGCGAGACAGTCCATGGAATATTCTGGCTCCTAGAATGTAAGTAGTAAACATATCCTTTACAAATACGACTTTAAGACAAAATTATCTAACCCATTCACCGATTTATAGTGGCAAATATCAAAAAGAAGAATTGGCTCATTCTGAACAAAAAGATTAAATTAAAAATCCAGAAGGCTAGCTCACGGCTGGGTCATGGCCTCTGCTGTTCTTGCCTATAACTGCTGCCCATGACACAACGTGTGTTCACCCTCAGGGCACAAAAGGTCAGTTTTCGAGGATCCACTCAGCCTTGAAAGACTTCCCCCCATTTTTACCCTTACCCAGAGACTCTGGCAGTACATGCTCTAATATAGAAGTTCTGGAAAAGATTCTATTCAGTATCTCCTAGATTGCGAGTGATGGGTTTATGGGCTCCATTATTTAATTGAATTTGAGTATATCAACATCACCAAGCAATGTTTATATTTTCAGATACCAAAGAGGTAAGACAGAAAATATTCTCTTCTTCTACCGACTTCTTGGGCTTCCTTTGTGGCTCAGCTGGTAAAGAATCCACCTGCAATGTGGGAGACCTGGGTTCGATCCCTGGGTTGGGAAGATCCCCTGGAGAAGGGAACAGCTACCCACTCTAGTATCTTGGCCCGGAGAATTCCATGGTCCCTATAGCCCACGGGGTCGCAAAGAGTCAGACACAATTTAACAACTTTCACTTTCTTTAATGTTGGTGTTTCTTCTGGCTTTATCATCTGAGAGTCCCCTCTTCCTATGTGCATCTCTCAGAAAAACTCATTCGGACAGGTTAGTGACTTAATCCACTTCTTTCTCTTCTCTAACCCACCTACTTCCCTGAGCTTCAGCTCCTTCTTCCAACCACCTATGGACATCTCTATCTGGATGACTCACCAGTACCTCAATCATATGATGTTTACAGACGAACTCTTGTTTTGTTCAAACCTGTCCATCTTCTTCATTTCCATCTCAGTTAATGGCATCTTTATCTACTCGTTTGTTCAAGCCAGGAACCTCAGTAATGAGACCGGCCTGGCACCTGGGACCCTTGGCTGCAATGCTTGCACCTGGACAAATGTTGCATGAGCAATAAAGTACAAAGAAACTATACGGGACTAAGAATACCTGTGTGCATGAGCAGCTGGGGAAATTCTGGACCCACAAGATACAAAGAGACCAAAAAAACCCAGCTGCCACTTTTGAAGAGTCTGGAACAAAAACGAGGTACTGCGTATGCCCCTTGCACACACCACCACCTAAGGGATGGGCAAAACACCTAAGCCACCCCCAGCCTGACCCCTCAACACATCCCTACCCTCATCCCACATAAGAAACAAGCTTGCCCCCGTTCAGGGACCAAGCGAGCCAAGGAACTTGTTGTTTGTTTTCACTCCCCACTGCAGTAGCAGGGACCCCAGTAAAGCCTTGCCTGAAGTTCTTGTCTGAACTCTAGTCAATTTCTACTGACTGAGGAAGGGCAAGAACGCTGGTTGGTAATAGCTATGCTTATTTTCTTCCTTTCCCTTCCATTTTCCTGAGACACAGAGTCAAAATCTGAGCATGAACTCTGAATAATGGATGGGGTCCAGTGACAAAGAGGGAAGTGACTATAGCTGTCCCTTCTGCAGTTTCTCCCCTCAGCTCAGCATCAGTGACTGTCCCTGGGCCCTGGCTTGCTGGCACTAGGACACTGCTTTCGTCCTTTCAGAGGGAACTTGTGGGGCTCAGATGGGGTCCCAGACAATACCCAACTGGAAGACTTAAAGGCACAGTTTGAAATAGCACCTGATCCTCACCATTTCTACTCCCTCAAGATTGTTAGGAAGTCTTACCTTTCACTGGCTGTTTTACTCCAAAGATCCTTTCAAGAACAGTGTGGTGCAGGAAAGGGAGTTGGTGTTGGGAAGTGGGGAGAGAAGGCTATTACTGACTGTTTTATTTTGCTTAGAAAGACCAAATTGAGTATTTTGTGGGCAAGGTCCTGATGACCAAACAAAGTTATGAGTGTCTCACTGACTCAAGGCAGAAATTTTAAAACATTACATTTTTAGTATGGTTCTTAGCTTTTCTCAAGATGAGATCATCAAATAATTTTTATGAAGGAAATCCCCTGATTTCCAAATGCTGTCAAGCCAGCTTAAAAAAAACTCTGCATGTATCCTTTCTTCTATAGCCTTACATCAATATGTTAAGCAGGGCTATCCTCATTTCTGACCCAGACTCCAGGTGCCTTCTAACCCTCATCCTTACTCCTTCTGAGCCTTATCCTCATTGTCACCAGAGAACACAGACTTAACACCTGTCACTTCCTGGCTTACAAATCTGCATTGGGTCCCTTTTACTGGCAGGAGTTTCTTAGTTGTGAGAACAACACATTTTCCCACGCTGGCCCCAAACTCTCCACGTTCCCTGCAGGAGAGTGGCTATGCACCAGCCATTCTGTCCTCAATATGTCATGTACTGTTATGACTTACGCCTTTGCACAGGACACCACTCTGCCATCTGTTTGTCCTTTGGCTTTCACCCTTTGTAAAGCTTTTCTTGTCTTCTCCAGGAAGAGTTGGCTACTCCATCTTCTTCACAATGAAATGACAGCCTTTCTGTGGTGGTGAAGACTCTTAGTCTCCCCCTGATGCTGGGAAGGATTGGGGGCAGGAGGAGAAGGGGATGACAGAGGATGAGATGGCTGGATGGCATCACCGACTCGATGGACATGAGTTTGAGTAGACTCTGGGAGTTGGTGATGGACAGGGAAGACTGGCGTGCTATGATTCATGGGGTCGCAAAGAGTCAGACACGACTGAGCGACTGAACTGAATTGCTTTTTACAATGTGATGGCATGGACCACAGGGAAGACCCACCCTTGTTGCTCTTCCTCTGACTCCATGAACTGGGCTGCTCATGTTTCCTGTGCCAAGGAGCCAAAGGTTCAGTTCTGGCAGGTAAACTCCTCTGTATCCTCTGATCTTCATCCTCCTCACACTCACCATCCAGTACCCAAGGGCCCAGTGCTGGATATTCCAGTGCCCACAAGGGGAGGCACTCCTCACCCACCAAGCAGGCTTTCTCTTCCCTTCCCATTCTACAGGGTTGGTCTAGGCTCTCTTTCTAGCAGGTAGGTTGGCCCAATATTAGGCATCTGCCTTTTCCACATCTGCCTTGAGCCTCTCCTTTCACTGGGATCTGAGCACTCTGTTTTCTCCGTTGAGGTGGGTCCCTCTACGTTAGCTTCTTTCCATGGCTCTGCCTCAGGGGATAGATCATCAATATTTTAAGTCTTGCAGATTTTCCACTGCTGGCTCTGGCTTAATCTCCACTGAGGTGACCATTAGCAGAATTCAGACAAATCTGGCCTGTTATTCTCTGCTTCCTACTCTAGAGCTGGAATGAATTGATTCTCCCTAAGAAGTTTCTATCCTAGACAGTTTTTGGAACTATGACAGTTTGTCATCTATCTTTCTGTGATGAATTCACCTAGGCATAATCTTCTACCCCACAAAGTTTTTGGCCAAGGATATAAAATATATCACATACTGTCTTCCCATATGCCAAGTTTAGTGCAGAGTACACAGTGGACACTTTCTTTTTGAATGGACTAATATTAAATTGCTGAAACTACCCACAAAATCATATGGAGAAGCTTTCTTGGTGGCTCAGTAGTAAAGAATCTGCCTGCCAATGCAGGAGACACAGTTTCGATCCCTGATCCAGGAAGATCCCACATGCCATGTGCTAACTAAGCCTGTGCGCTACCACTACAGAGCCTGTGCTCTAGAGTCCAGGAGCTGCAACTCCTGAGCCCACCCGCCACAACTACTGAGCCCATGTGCATCCTAGAGCTCTGCAACAAGAGAAGCTACTTCAATGAGAAGCCCGCACATTGCAACTAGAGAGGAGCCCCTGCTAACAGCAACTGGAGAAAAAGCCAGCACAGCAACACAGACTCGGCACAGCCAAAAATAAAAATACATAAAATTATCTAAAAAATCATATGGAGAAATCTACACACGAGAAAAGTCTCAATTTCTTAATATAGAATTAGATTCTAAAATATGGGGCATGTGATTTGAACTTCTCTGGGTCAGCTTTCATTCAGCCTAAGTTGTCAGAGTGGATGGACCCAGAAAGTAATCAAATGGAAGTTTCAGGGAGTAAAGCATTCAAGACAAGAGAGGGACAATTTTCTCTAGTGTCTAATAATTTAGAACAGCTAGAAAATTCTCCTGCATGCCCTAATAAGGTCCTGTGGTAATTTAAGTCAACTGTTATTTCTCTAATCAATCACTGTCTGCCTTTCTTCACAAAATGTTAATTTCTTTTCTTCTCCCCCTATCTCTTAGATCTTCTTTGTTTTCTTAGATCTTCTCATTTTCTCTTCTTGTTTTCTCTAAAGACAATTTTAATTGCCAGAGAAAATGCAGGCATATTTTGTTCCCTTTACTGATTCATTTTTTCTGGTTCATGCTTCAGTAATCATTTTCAGGCAGCTTGACACTTATCAGCTATAAAACATGCTGAACTAGAGAGAAAAGACCCTAACCGCATTCCAATCTACTTCCAGGGGGACCAAGCAGAATACTTCCTTTTTGGTTCTCAACACTTGGTCAAGTCCCAGCTGACTCAGGTTCGTCCTCAATGATGGCTTCTGTTGCCCTGTGATTCACCAAGTAGAACGAGTGCAAAAACTGCAGGTTTAAGCAGTTCAGGACTCCATGTGGTTTGGAACTGCATTCTCCTCCAAAGATGACTTATATGATAGGAATAAAACTAAGGCAGATCTTAAATTTCACCTGTCAATATATTAAACTCCCCATTTTAAATCTCCTATGCAGTTTCCATGGATAAGTTTGTTAGCTGCTTGAAAGGACATATTTGGGATCCCTACAAGCTCAGAGAACAATAGTCATGAATTAAGCCAAAACTGTTCATTTTTTATACATTGACAGATTATAGATTCCATAAATGTTCCTCTGACACTACTTCTGTAGGCCATTAAGCTCTTTCAGAAGAGTTTTTTAATGGTTCTTGTTATCTGTGTTTTTATTTACTGCTATAGTTTAAGTTGATGCCATGGTAGTTTTCAATTTTGTTCCCTACAGGCCAGATGAATCTGTTCACTTCTGACATACTGAGAAGCAAACTCCGAAGACTGGAATCACATCTTTTCCCCTTTGGGACTGAGAGAAAGCTTTAGGACAGTATTTGCTGAACTAACTTGTTTTACTTCTTTTTAAAATCCAACAGCTCCCACAAAGTAGCAGGGAGTAAGAGACCAGAGAGCAGGATTTGATTTTTAGGTAAAAACTTCCACAGGGGGGTTAACTGAAATAAAAGGATCTTTCTCTTTGTTCATTTGATTGGTTTGTGATCTGTTTTATTAAACAAATGCTATTTCCCATTTTAGTCTTTCAAATTATTGTGCAAATTGTGAAACCCTAGACACTAAATATTGGTGTATATTTAAAAGTTGTTTCAAACATCAGGGATTTCATAAAAAGTGTTTTCCTTTTGAAATAAGTAAACTGAAAAGGCTTGCTGCATTCTTGGGTGATTTTTATCATATCTTGAGAGGTTTTTGCCTGATATATGTATCTCAAGTTTTATAATGAAAATTGAAGAGACAGCATCATTTACATTTCATAAATTTGCCTTCAAATAACAATGCATTGATTACTATGCCACTTAGAAATCCCAGCCTTTCAGTACAGCTCATATATACATATATATGCTATATATATATACATATACATATATATTTGCCTATGTCGCACAGCATGTGGAATCTCAGTTCCCTGACCAGGGGCTGATTCTGTGCCACTTGCACTGAAGGTGTATAGTCCTAACCCCTGTACCTCCAGGGAAGTCCCCCAGTATAGCTCTTCTTAATCAAAGGGCTTGGCTTCTCTCATTTTCTTTTCCAAAAAGAAAACAGCTTTAGTGCTTTTCCTGAAATACAATATATGCTCATTGACCCGACATCAGATAACATAAAGAAGCTGAAAATAAAAATCACCTCAAAGCCCACAGTCTTTTGGTGGGGATCTTTCCAGATCTCTCCCCATCTCATTCCTGCTCTGTCCTTTCCCAGAAACAGAGGGTGGGTGGGATGCAGGGCAGGAGCAGCTCCCACACTTAGCAGTCTGGGGTCCTAGCTCTAATTCTCTATTCATAAGACCTTTGAAGCAGGTAAATTCCATTAGGTATAATTTACATACCATAAAATCCACCTAAGTGTATAGTTAAATACATTTGTTTGAACTCAACTGTGGGAGAAGGTAATGTTTCATACCCCTGGGATAAGATATTTCCTTTGAAGGCAGCCTGGAGAGAAATTCCCTGGTGCAGCCTTATCTCAGCCAAGCGATCATTGTCCTGCTGGTGGCCTGGCCGATCTTTTGCTCCTTGGTGACCCACCTCACTATCCTTCCCAGACTCAAGGGGATTTTGTGAGGGCTCAAGAGTCTTCCTTGGGTACAAGGAGGCTTGCAAGTCCTGACGGGATGTGTGGAGGGCTACAAAGTCTCAGGAGACACTGAAACAGCTAAATGGCCTTTCAGAAGATTCTGTGAACCTAAAGGAGGCTAAGATCACAATGCTACCTGGAGCTGACACATGCTGCCAAAGGACAGATAGGTGTGGGCCTGCCTACAAAGTGTTCAGGCAGAAAGGAAGCTGCCAAACCTCCCTGAGAGGACTGATGTCAATTGCCCTGTGTTACCTCAGAGTCACCAAAGGCAGAGCCCATTGGCACCTGGAGAGAAACTTGGTAGATTTACTCTTTGGTCTCTTTTAAAACCAGCTTTCCCGTTCTTGTCTTTATAGAGGAAGAAGGGAAGATTCATATAGTCTACAGTGACCTGGGCCCGAGGTAATCCTGGCACCTCCCACCTCAGAATCTGCCTTGAAATGTTCTAGTTACCAGACTATGGCAGATGGAGCTCCCAGGGCATTTTAGGGCAAGCCAGGGGACTCAAGTTCATCCATGTACCTTTATAATTCCTATCAGAATTTCTAAAATGTATTTCAGTACTTATGGGAAAGCGCTAAAACGGACCAAGTGTTAAGTTGTTGATAAATGTGTAAAGCTGTGTCACTCCTATGCACAAACGGTTAACACAGAGTCATGGATAATTACAGTCCTAAGTCTTTGCCCTCAAGATGAGGAAACTAAAATCCAGAGCATAAAATGACTCAGCTAAAGCATACACCGGTCCACAGCCATCCTCCATCCTCCTTACTCTATCAGCTCCGGTCGAGGCTCACGCTTCTTTTATTTCATTCCCTGGTGGGATACCGCTGTGACACAGTGTCACACTAGCATACCTTAGGGTTTCAGCGTGTCCAAAGAAGTGGAAGTGTTTTGAAGGAGAATGAGGCATACTCAGTTACTGAATTCATATATTCACCCTGTGCACTGGGTACTAAGTTATCATTTTACAGATGAGGAAACTGAAGCACAAAGAAGCAACTTGCCCATGGTTACACAGATATCAACACTTCCTCTGATTCTCCTGAAATACACCGACATAACAAGGAGGCAGAGGAAGAAGTAACAAAGACCAGGATGTTGGGGACCATCATGGGTAACAAGAGACAGAACCAATCCTCTTGGAGCCCTTCCCTCCAATCACACATACCTGTGCTAGGAGAAATTGTGAAAATCATAGCAATGAAAATAAAATTACTTGTGTTCATGTGTACTGCGTTCTTCCTCATTATTAATGTCTTCCATAGTCTTTGAGTTACTTTATAACTCTGTTCAGTCTTAGAGTACTACCGAGAGCAAGGCAAATAACGCTTGTCCAAAGAGGTGCAAAATGTATTCCGAGAGGGCTTCCCGATGGTCTAGCAGTTACGAATCCACCTGCCAATGCAGGGGAACATGGGCACAATCCTTGGCCCAGGAGGATCCCCCATGCTGCGGAATAGCCAAGCCCACGTACCACAGCTACTGAACCTGCACTCTAGAGCCCGGGCTTCACAGTAAGAGAAGCCGCTGCAATGAGTAACCTGTGCTCTGCAATGAAGAGAGGCCCTGCTCTCTGCACCAAGAGAAAGCCCGCAGGCAGGAGTGAAGACCCAGCACAGCCAAACAAGTAAATCCTTTAAAAAATGCATCCTGAGGAGATGCAACTGTAAGATGCCTTATAAATACTGACCAATTGAATTCAGTATTTCTGATGGCTGATATACATGTGCTTTTGAAATTTCCCCTTTGGACTGGTTGTAACCGGTAGTAACATTTTGCTGGTTCCCTCATTAATTAACAAATTAGATAAAATCTTTAGCATATGTTTAATGTTTCAACAAGGACAGTAAGAAAATGTAGATTATTTTTAGAATGTGTTTGAGCCTATATGACTATCAGTCTAAAGCAAACAGATATAGGAAGAGGTTAACATGCCTGAAAAACAGGGCAACCACAAATCAAAAATATACACTAGATTCACAAAAACCAAAAACAGAACTGGAAATCATCAAACCACAAAAAGAAAGAAAGAAAAGAAAAGAAAGGAAAAAGGAGGAAACATAGAATCAATTGGAAACAAGGTTTAAAGTGGCAACAAATACATATTATCAATAATTACCTTAAATGTCAATGAACTGAATGCTCCAATCAAAAGACAAAGTGGCAGACTGGATAAACAAAAGCCTACAATATGTTGTCTACAAGACATGTACCTTACTGCAAAGGACACAAATAGATTGAAAATGAGGAGATGGAAAAAGATGTTACATACAAATAGAAATAAGTGGAAGTTGCAATACTCCTATCAGACAAAATAGACTTTAAAATGAAAAGCCACAGAGAAAGATAGAAAAAATAAATAAGGCAACAGATCCTAAATACACAAGCTAGATTTAGTTGATATTTTCAGGACATGACATCCAAAAAACCGAGAATATACCTTCTTTTCAAGTGCACATGGAACATTCTCTAGGACTGTCCACATACTAGGGCACAAAACTAACCTCAACAAATTTAAGAGTGAATAAATTATTTTAATCATCTTCTCTGACCACAAAGGCATGAAACTTGAGGTGAACCACAGGAAAAGAGTAGGGAAAAAAGATTACATGGAGACTAAACAACATGCTACTAAAAAGTCAGTGGATAAATGAGGAAATCAAAAAAACAAATTAAAAAATATCTTGAGATGAACAATGAAAACACAACCATATGAAATCTATGAGATACAGCAAAACTGAGATACTCCCAAGCTCTTAGAGGGAAGTTCAAAGTGATACAGGCCTTCCTCCAAACACAAGAAAAACATCAAATAACAACTTAACCTATCACTTAAAAGAACTAGAAAAAGAAGAACAAACAAAACCTAGTCAGCAGGCGGAAGTAAATAATAAAGATCAGAGAGGAAATACATAGAGGTTAAAAAGCAATAAAGCCAACAGCTGGTTTTTGAAAGTGTAAACTAAGTTGACAAACCTCTAGTCGGGCTCACCAAGAAAAGAGGAAAGACACAAAATAAGAAATGAAAAAGGAGAAATCTCAACTGATACCATTGAAATACAAAAAAAATTACAAAAGAGTATTATGAACAATTATATGCCAACAAATTTGACAACCTAGAAAAAATGGACAATATTCTAGAAACATGGTGGTGGTGGTGGTCTTGTTGCTCAGCCATGTCCGGCTCTTGCAACCCCACGGACTGTAGCCTGCCAGGCTCTTCTGTCCGTGGGATTTTCCAGGCAAGAATACTGGAGTGGGTTGCCATTTCCTTCTCCATTCTAGAAACATACAGCCCTCCAAAAGTGAATCAAGAAGAAACAGACTATTTGAACAGACTGATCACTAGAAGTGAAATACAATCTGTAATAAAAAAAGGAAACCTACAAACAAAAGCCAGGACTAGATGACTTCACAGACGAATTCTACCAAACATACAAAGAATTTACACCAACCCCTCTCAAACTCTTCCAAAAGACTGAAGTGGAGGGAATACTCCCAAAGACATTTTATGAAGTCTAATACATAAACCAAACAAAGAAAACACTGAAAAAGAATATTACATGGACTTCCCTGATGGTCCAGTGGTTAAGAATCCACCTGCCAATGCAGGGGATGTAGGTTCAATCCTTGGTCCAGGATGATTTCACATGCTGTGGGGCAACTAAGCCCATGTGCTGCAACTACTGAAGCCTGAATGCTCTAGAGGCTATGCTCTGCAACAAGAGAAGCCACCACAACGCGAGCCCGTGCACTGCAACTAGAGAGTAGCCCGTGTGTGCAACAACCACCCAAATTAAAGTAATACACCACATTAACAAAAGAAGAGACAAAAACCACACGATCATCTCAGTGATGCAGGAAAAAGCATTTGATTCTGCTCAATGTTAGGTGGCAGCCTGGATAGGATGGGACTCTAGGAGAAAATGGATACATGTGTATGTTTGACTGAGTCCCTTTGCTATCTACCTGAAACCATCACAACATTGCTAACTGGCTATACTCCAGTACAAAATTAAAAGTTTAAAACAATTCAATATTCATTCATGATAAAAACTCTTACCAAAGTGGGTTTAGACGGAACATATCTCAACATAATAAAAACCATTTATGATAAACCCACAGCTAATATAACACTCAAAGGTGAAAAGCTGAAAGCCTTCCCAATGAAATCTGGAACAAGGATGTCCACTCTCACCTCTTCTATTCAACATAGTATTGGAAGTCCTAGCCACAACAATCAGACAAGAAATAAAAGGTATCCAAACTGGAACGGAAGATGTATATGCTGACATGATACTATATATAAAAAACTGTATGGACTATAAACAAAAGCTAGTAGATCTGATAAATAAATTCAGCAAAGTAGCAGGCTGTAAGATTAACATTCAGAAATCAGTTGCATCTCTTTATACTAACAATGAAATATCAGGAAGAGAATGTTTAGAAAATAGTGCCTTTTAAAACCACACCAAGGAAAAAAAAACCACCCCAAAACACACAGCCCTAGGAATAATCCTGACCAAGGAGGTGAAAAACTTCTAAGCTGAAAACTATAAAACATTAATAAAAGAAACTAAAGAGGATTCAAAGAAAGAATATTGTTAAATGGCAATATTACCCAAAGGAACTTATAGATTTAATGTGATACCTATCAAATTACCCATTATATTTCTCTCAGAACTAGAACAAATAATCCAAAAATTTATATAGAACCATACAAGACTCAGAATTACCAAAGCAATCCTGAAGCAAAAAAAGCAGGACACAAAACCTTCTCAGACTTCAGACAATACCACAAAGCCACAGTAATCAAAACAGTGTGATATTGGTACAAAAACAGACATACAGATCAATGGAACAGAATAGAGTGCCCAGAGATAAATCCACACCCCTATGGTCAATTAATCTTCCATAAGGGAAGCAAGACTATACGATAGGAAAAAGACAGTCTCCTCGGCAAGGCGCTGGGGAACTTGGACAGCTGCGTGTAAGTCAATGAAGTGAGAACACACCCTGACACCATGCACAAAATACTCATAATGGCTTAAAGACTTAAACATATGACATGACACCATAAAACTTTTAGAAGAGAGCATATGCAAGGAACTCTGTGACAAACTGTACCAATGTTTTCTTAGGTCAGTGTCTCAAGGTAACAGAAATAAAATAAAAAAATAAACAGATGGGACCTAATCAAACTTACAAGTTTTTGCACAGCAAAGAAACCATTAAAAAAAAAAAAAATGAAAAGACAACCTACAAAATGGGAGAAAATATTTGCAAACAATATGACCTACCAGGGCTTCATCTCCCAAATATACAAATAGCTTATAAAACTCAACAACAGCAAAAGACAAGCAACCCAATCAAAAAGTGGGTAGAAACTCCAAATAGACATTTCTCAAAGGAGGAATAGATGGCCAACAGGCATGTGAAAAGATGCTCAACATCACTAATCATGACAGAAATGCAAATCAACACTACAATGAGGTACCATCTCACACCATTTAGAAGGGCCATTATTAAAAAGTCTACAAATAACAAATGCTAGAGAATGTGTGGAGAAAAGCGAACTCTCCTACACTATTGGTGTAAATGTAAGTTGGTGCATCCTCTCTGGAAAAGAGTATGGAAGATCCTTAAAAAAAAATAAAAAATAGAGCTACCATATGACCCTGCAATCCTACTTCTGGGTACATATTCAGATAAAACCATAATTCAAAAAGATACATGCCTCCCTATGTTCACGGCAGCACTATTCACAATAGCCAGGACACAGAAACAACCTAAATGTCCATCAACAGATGAATGGATAAAGAAGTTATGGTACGTATATATAATGGAATACTACTCTGCCATAAAAAGAATGAAATAATGCCATTTGTAGCAACATGGATGGACCTAGAGATTATCATATAAGTGAAGTCAGTCAGAAAAAGAAAGACAAATACCATGTGATATCATTTATATGTGAAATCTAAAATGTGGCCAAACGAACCTACCTACAAAACAGGCTCACAAAGAGAGTAGACCTGTGGGTACCAAGGGGAAGAGGGATGAACTCTGAGGGTGGGCTAGGTATATGCTAACTATTACATTCAGAATGGATAAATAAGGAGGTCCTACAGTAAAGCACAGGGAACTATATTCAGCTTCCATTACAGAGAAACCACTTCTTAACTCTTCACTTCAGTCTGAACTCTCGTTCCCCCACCGGGTACACGTACGGGTGTGTCTCCTGTGGCTACTGTCTTCTGTGTTATGATAATTGACTCTCTTTATCCTGTCATTCCTCATCTGCTAACCCCTTGAGGACACGGATTGGATAACAAGTGTATTTGAATATCACAGCATTCTGAATACTTAACAATTAGTTATCAACCTATTTTTATTTTGATGGGGCTGAATTAACAATAAGGACCAATCTACTTTTTAAAGATAAAATGATGGGGGTAGGAAGGGATACAGTAGGAGTTTGGGGTTAAAATATACACACGATTGTATTAAAACAGATAACCAACAAGGATCTACTATATAGCACAGGAAACTCTAGTCAATACTTGTAATAACCTATAATGACAAAGAAACTAAAAAAAGTATATATATATATTAACCAAATCCATTAGTGAGTATACCATTTCTCACTGAAAAAAATCCTGTTTAATACAATTTGCTAGCTATGAGAGTGACATCTAAAAGGTCTTGGTCTCAGTTTTAAATCTAAAATGTACTGGTTATTGTGTGACATTGTATAAATTATTTCATGCTTCTATGCCTGAGTACTTTATATGTAAAACTGAATTAACTATGTCACTTTCTTTCATTAATGTTCTGAATATTAAATGAAATGATGTATAAATGCTAGTTACAATTCCAGTACACATCAGTGGCTTCACGTGGCGCTAGTGGTAAAGAACCCACCTGCCAATGCAGGAGATGGAAGAGACACAAGTTCAATCCCTGGGTCGGGAAGATCCCCTGGAGTAAGAAATGGCAACCCACTCCAGTATTTGCCTGGGAAATCCCTTGGACACAGGAGCCTGACAGGCTACATTCCATGGGGTTGCAGAGAATCAGTCACAACTGAGTGACTGAGCACACACATACACATGACTGAGTACTTTAGAAGTAAAACTAAATTAACCGTGTCACCTTCTTTCATCAACATTCTGAGTATTAAATGATATGTTGTATAAATGCTAATTACAGTTCCAGTGCACATTAGTGGCTCAATAAATCAGAGCTAGCTAGTTGTGTTTGTAGCGACAACGGTAGCAATTGGCGTAGTAACAATACTCAACAGTACCTCAATAATATTTCTTACACTATACTTTGATACTGTGATTAGACAGTTAAGTCTTTGATTACCTTGTTTCAAATATGTTACCTTCACATGTAATGTGGTTGGGCAAAGTCTGTGAAGTGTCTGTGATATCTGTAATAGTAGTTGCTCGGCCATGTCTGACACTTTGCAACCCCATGGTCTGTAGCCTGACAGGCTCTGTCTGTCCATGGAATTCTCCAGCAAGAATATTGGAGTAGGTAGTCATTCTGTTCTCCAGGGGATCTTCCCAACCCAGGGATCGAACCCAGGTCTCCAGCATTGCAGGCAGATTCTTTCACCATCTAAGCCACCAGGGAAGCCCAGTAAAGTGTTTGTGGTATCTGTAATAGTCTGTAATTAATTTGAATAAATGAATAAGAACTCAACAAAAAGCATATTTAAATATATATACACTGTATCACTCTGCTATACTCCTGAAACCAACACAACATTGTAAATCAACTATATTTAAATAAAAATGTAAAACATAATAATATAAAGTGACAGAAACCATTTCTTTTAATCCCTGTGAAATGAAATGACATAGCAAGGAAGTAGGAGCGAAGACCAGCCTGTCATGGCAGAACATGGTGACTGAGCTCCACAAAGGCGGGGGTGAGAATACAGGTTTAACAAGTCTTTGGAGGACTAACCAGCTTTAGCTGACATCCCAGTTTGGGCCAACTATACAACTTCTGGGAGTGCCCTTCTCACTGTTTTCCACTTACCTCCTTATCCATGAGTTTCAAAGCCTCTCCTGTTCATTTTTCCATCTCCATTCATTCTTTGGTTTTTCTACCTTGTCCTTGCCCTGTCAAGGAGCTTTTTCTGAACACCCGAGGTATTCTGTATCACTCAGTTTGCTTGATTTAAATACTCTACAGAGCCCTATCCTGTTTTTTGGCAGCTCTTTCTACTGCTCTGAATTTTCACTTTCAGAAGGCACTGTTAGTGATTAGAGCCAAGGGGTCCATGAAAATATGGCTAGGAACAAGAGTTGCAGGAAATTCTAAGTACTTTCAAGGAGCTAAGCACTGCACTGTTTCAAGTGCCATCCCCACACTGGCATAAATTCTTTCCTAAACCTGCTGATTTGCTTCCTCAGCTTCTGGCATGGATTTCTCACCTTGTCTCGTTACAGGACTTATCATCTCAGATGACCTAAAAATTTTGAGACCATGAGGAGTTTGATGCCATCTCAGTCTACTACAAGCCAAGGCACAAATGTCAATTCCTTGAAGGCACTGACTTCCTGTTCCCTTTGTAATTCTCACCTATATAGTGTATTGCAGAAGCTACAGGAGGCATTGGCAGGATGCAATTCCTATTTATTGTGCTATGAGCTGAATTTGCCCTCCCTCTTTTCCCAAATCCATTTTTTGAAGTTCTAGCTCCTTTTACTTCAGAATGTGGCCTTATCTGGGAACTGCATAGTTAGTTAAGATGAGGTCATGCTGCAATAGGGTGGGCCCCTAATCCAACATAATTCGTATCCTTATAAAAAAAGGAAAAATTTGGACACGCAGAAGTATGCATAAAGGAAGCCACCACATGAAAACTGGAGTTATGTTGCCAAGTCAAGGAAGCTGAGAGAGGGGCCTGAGTAGATCCTTCTCTAGAGACTTTGGAGGGAGCATGGCCCTGCCAACCAACACTTTGGTCTTAGATCTTGACCTCTCAGAACTGTGAGTTAATACATCCCTGATGTTGAAGCTGCCCTGTATGTGGTCCATTTTATGGCAACCCTAGCAAATGAAAACATCCTGGCATCACACTTTGCATCCTTCTTATTCCCCTGACCCCAGTATTGGGGCTGGGGATTTATTATCGCCTAGAAATCACTGCCTTTTGGGTTTGTTGATCTTGCTACTTTCCAAAATTGAAGGCCCTCTACCCCACCCCCCGTGTTAGTCTCCAGTTGCTGCAGTAACAAAATCACCATAAACATAGTGGCTTAAAAGCAAACACTTTCTTATCTTACAGTTCTGGAGGTTGGAAATTCAGAATTAGTCTTATCGGCCTCAAGTCAATTCCTCAGTCTTGTCCTTCCTGAGGTTCTGTGGGGAGAATCCATTTCCTTGACTTGCTCAGCTTCTAGAAGCTGCCTGCTTCCTGTAGCCCCTGTTACTTGAATCTCTTGTTCCCAATGTCACATCTCTTACTCCTCACTCTGACACTTCTGCCTCCCTCTATAACCCTGTGATTATACTGGGCCCACTCAGATAATCCAGAATTATCTCCCCATCTCAAGATTCTTGAATGAATCACATTTGTAAAGTAATTTTCATCATGTAATGTAACATATTCACCAGTTTCAGAGATGAGGACGTAGCTCTTTTCAGGGAGCCATTATTTTGACCACCATGCCTTTTTCCAACCTCATCCTTTCCAAATTCCACTCATCTTTCAAGGTCCTCTCCCGGGACTTCTCTTCCTCAGTCCACAGTGACATTGGCCTTAATGATGATAGTTTATATACCACCACAGGGCCTGGTCCTAGATCCCTAATTGTTGGACATGAAATCACTTGGTTTCTCTACATTGCTCTGAAGATGCCTTACGTACAGACTATTGTTTATACTCCTCTGGCTCTCCTTCAACACTAGATACTGGCCCTGTACCTGAAGATGTAAAAACTGCTTGGTGGAAGGATCCATTCTTTTTTTTTAAAGTCATACTGTGCCACATGTGGGATCTTGGTTCCCCTGGTGAATCTGTGCCCCACTGGACTGCCAGGGAAGTCCCAGATCCATTGTTCTTTGGAGCAACAAGAGGTAGACCAGCAAATCCAGGTCTCCAAGTTTCCCCTCTTTTTCCTCTTTTTGCTCACTGAAGACAGAGGTAGGACTGAGCTTGGCTGAGCAGAGCTGAGACCCCCAAATCATCATTTACCTATGAACTTTACTCCAGAGAAGACCTGGTAAGCAGTTAGCATGACCTTCATATTCTGCGTCCTTTCCTTCTCTGTAGAAAATAATAATCATGACACAGCTGACAACTTCAAATAAGTACCAAGAATGTTTAAATAACTTTATGAAGCTCTTATAAATGTGGGGAAAGTTGAGAAGGCTTTGATTCTGCCTTGGAGCATCTGGCAGCCTCATGACTAGCAGAGCTGGACGGTTCTTAAAAACTGGCAGTCCTATGTTCTAACATTAGAAAAGAGTAACATATGGATCTCTGTTCTTATAGAAATGTGGTTCCAAGCCTGGTTAGACCTGCAGCAATGCCAACGAATGTTCAAACTACCACCCAATTGTACTCATCTCACACGCTAGCAAAGTAATGTTCAAAATTGTCCAAGCCAGGCTTCAACAGTACATGAACCATGAACATCCAGATGTTTAAGCTGAATTTAGAAAAGGCAGAGGAACCAGAGATCAAATTGCCAACATGCACTGGATCATCAAAAAAGCAAGAGAATTCCAGAAAAACACCTACTTCTACTTTATTGACTACACCAAAGCCATTGACTGTGTGGATTCCAACAAACTGGAAGATTCTTAAAGAGATGGGAATACAAGGCCACTTTACCTGCCTCCTGAAAAATCTGCATGCAGGTTAAGAAGCAATAGTTAGAAACAGACATGGAACAACAGATTGGTTCCAAATTGGGAAAGGAGTACATCAAGGTTGTATATTGCCACCCGGCTTATTTAACTTACATGCAGAGTACATCATGCGAAAAGCCAGGTTGCATGAAGTACAAGCTGGAATCAAGATTGCTGGGAGAAATATCAATAACCTCAGATACACAGATGACACCACCCTTATGGCAGAAAGTGAAGAGAAACTAAAGAGCCTCTTGATGAAAGTGAAAGAGGAGAGTGAAAAAGTTGGCTTAAAACTCAACGTTCAGAAAACTAAGATCATGGCATCTAGTCCTATCACTTCATGGCAAATGGATGGAGAAACAACGGAAACAGTGACAGACTCTATTTTTTGGGGCTCCAAAATTACTGCAGATGGTGACTGCAGCCATAAAATTAAAAACACTTGCTCCTTGGAATAAAAGTTATCACCAAACTAGAGAGCATATTAAAAAGCAGAGACATTACTTTGCCAACAAAGGTCCGTCTCGTCAAAGCTATGGTTTTTCCAGTAGTCATGTATGGATGTGAGAGTTGGACTATAAAGAAAGCTGAATGCCAAGGAATTGATGCTTTTGAACTGTGGTGTTGGAGAAGACTCTTGAGAGTCTCTTGGACTGCAAGGAGATCCAACCAGTCCATCCTAAAGGAAATCAGTCCTGAATATTCATTGGAAGGACTGATGTTGAAGCTGAAACTCCAATACTTTGGCCACCTGATGCGAAGAACTGACTCATTGGAGAAGATCCTGATGCTGGGAAAGATTGAAGGCAGGAGAAGAAGGGGATGACAGAGAATGAGATGGTTGGATGGCATCACCAACTCGATGGACATGAGTTTGAGCAAGCCCTGGGAGATGGTGATGGACACGGAAGCCTGGCATGCTGTAGTCCATGGGGTCACAAAGAGCTAAACATGACTAAGCAACTGAACTGAACCGAACCGAACCCTAGGTATTTAGGAAAGATACATCTGGTCTCATCACTTCATGGGAAATAGATGGGGAAACAGTGGAAACAGTGTCAGACTTTATTTTTGGCGGCTCCAAAATCACTGCAGATGGTGACTGCAGCCATGAAATTAAAAGATGCTTACTCCTTGGAAGGAAAGTTATGACCAACCTAGATAGCATATTAAAAAGCAGAGACATTACTTTGCCAACAAAGGTCCATCTAGTCAAGGCTATGGTTTTTCCAGTGGTCATGTATGGATGTGAGTGGACTGTGAAGAAAGCTGAGTGCTGAAAAATTGATGCTTTTGTACTGTGATGTTGAAGAAGACTCTTGAGAGTCCCTTGGACTGCAAGGAGATCCAACCAGTCCATCCTAAAGGAGATCAGTCCTGGGTGTTCATTGGAAGGACTGATGCTGAAGCTGACACTCCAATACTTTGGCCACCTGATGCAAAGAGCTGACTCATTGGAAAAGACCCTGATGCTGGGAGGGATTGGGGGCAGGAGGAGAAAGGGACAACAGAGGATGAGATGGCTGGATGGCATCACCAACTCGATGGACATGTGTTTGAGTAAACTCCAAGAGTTTGTGATGGACAGGGAGGCCTGGCGTGCTGTGATTCATGGGGTCACAAAGAGTCAGACACGACTGAATGACTGAACTGAATTGAACTGAACCATGTCTTTCCTGTTCCTAGCCTTCGGAACGAGCGCCTACTGACCTTTACAAACAGCAAGCTTTCCTTATATTTTTCAATAGTTTTCCAACTGAAGAGACCTTCGTCCTTGGCCAACTCTCCCTCTCTCCATTTTGAATATCAGGGTTTTATTGAATGTAGCTTAGGTCTAAGAAGAAATAATTTAAAGGGGGATGGGGCTAGTATTTTGGCATCAGATACACTTGAGTTTATGTCTTAGATCTCTTCTACGGCTGTGTGATCTCTGGCGAGAAAAGCTGTGCCATCTCACAGGACCGATGAGAATCTTAAACAGGGATGGACACCGCTTCCTAGAGTAACTGGCATTTCATAGGCACTAAAGGCAGGTTAGTTCTTTTATTCTCTTTCCTTATTCTAACACAACAAATTCTAGCTAACTAAAGAGGATTAACTGCTGAAAACATCTATAAAGTAGAAAAATACCACATAGATTGTTTGCCTCTGGGGGATGGAATGTGAAAAAATAATTTGCAAAGGATTATGTCTCAGTCTGTTTGGGCTGCGATAACAAAATACCTTAGAATGTGTGGCTTAAATGACAGAAACTGATTTTCTCAGTTTCTGGAGGCTGGAAGTTCCAGGTCAAGGTGCCAGACAACAGAGCTACTGGTGAGGTGCTGCTTCCTGTCTTCTATGTAGATGGCTGCCTTCTCTCCATATTCTTACATGGGGGTTGGGGCTTTAACATACTAGTTCTGGGGAACCAGCACTGAAATTGAAACTGTGATTTAAAAACTCCCAACAGGACTTCCCTGGTAGCTCAGTGGTAAAGAATCTGCCTGTCAATGCAGAGGACATGGGTTTAGTCGCTGGTCTGGGAAGATCCCACATGCTGAGGGACATTAAAGCCAGGGAGCCTCAACTACTAAGCCTGAGGGCCCTAGAGCGCGTTCTCCAAAACGAGACAAACTGCTGCAATGAGAAGCCCACACATGGAAACAAGAGAAGCCCGCTGGCCACAAGTAGAGAGAACCCAAGTGCAGCAGTGAAGACCCAGTGCAGCCATTAATAAATAAATCTTAAAAAAAAAAAAAAAAAATCCCAACAAACAAAAGTCCAGGACCTGATGGCTTCACAGGTGAATTCTATCAAACATTTAGAGAAGAGTTAATACCTATCCTTCTGAAACTGTTGCAAAAAATTGCAGAGGAAGGAAAACTTTCAAACTCATTCTGTGAGGGCACCATCACTCTGATATCAAAATCAGACAAAGATACCACACACACACACATTACAGGCCTTGTATCACTGGTAAACACAGACAAAAATCTTCAGCAAAACACTAGCAATCTGAAACCACAATACCTTAAAAAGATCATACACCATGATCAAGTGGGATTCATCCCAGAGATGCAAGAACTTTTCAATATCTGCAAATCTATCAACGTGATACACCACATCAACAAACTGAAGAATAAAAACCATATGATCATATCAATAGATGCAGAAAAAGCTTTTGACAAAATTCAGCTCCCATTTATTATTAAACACTCTCCAGACAGTGGGCACAGAGGGAACATACTTCAACGCAATAAAGACAAATGTATATGACAAATCTACAGCTAACATCATACTCAATGGTGAAAAGCTGAAAGCATTTCCTCTAAGATCAGGGACAAGACAAGGATATCCACTCTCATCACTTTTATTCAACATAGTTTTGGAAGTCTATCTATGGCAATCAGAGAAAAAAAAGTAGTAAAGGGAATAAAAATTGGAAAAGAAGTTAAACTGTCACTGTTTGCAGATGACATGATACTATACAGAGAAGATCCTAAAGATGATACAAGAAAACTATTAGAACTCATCAATGAATTTGGTAAAGCTGCAGGTTACAAAATCAATACACAGAAATCTGTTGCATTTATATACACTAACAGCAAAAGATCAGAAAGTGAAATTCAAGAACCAATTCCATTTACCATCACACCAAAAAGAATACAATACCTCAGAATAAACCTACCAAAGGAGACAAAAGACCTGTATTGTGATAATTATAAGACATTGTTAAGGAATCTGCCTACCAATGCTGGAGACACGAGTTCAATCCCTGATCTGGGAAGATTCCACATGCCATGGAGCAGTTAAGCCTAGGTACCACATAGGCTTATTGAGCCCATGTGCTGCAACTACTGAAGCCGGTGCTCTACAACAAGAGAAGACACCACAATGAGAAGCCTGGGCACTGCAAATAGAGAGTGGTCCCCACTCGTCACAACTAGAGAAAAAGCCTACGTAACAATGAAGACCCAGCACGGCCAAAAAAATAATAAAGATAAGTAAATTAATAAATTAAAAAAAGAAATAAACCCATGCACCCATGGTCAATTAATCTGTGACAAAGGAAGCAAGACTACACAATGTTGGAAAGAGTCTCTTCAACAATCGGTGCTGGGAAAACTGTACAGTTACACATAAAAAGTGAAATTAAATCATTCTGTAACACCATACACAAAAATAAGCTCAAAATGGAATAAAGAACTAAATGTAAGATCACACACTATAAAACTCCTAGAGGAAAACACAGGCAGACCACTCTCTGATGTAAATCGCAGCAATATCTTTTTTGATCCATTTTCCAGAATATGGAAATGAAAAGAAAAATAAATAAATGGGGCCTAAACTTGGAAGTTTTTGCACAGCAAAGGGAACAATAAACAAAAAAAGACAACTCACAGATTGGGAGAAAATATTTGTAAATGAAATGACTGATGAGGGGTTAAACTCCAAAATTTACGAACAGCTCATGATGCTTAACAGCGTCAAAACAACCTAATCGAAAAAACAAAAGAAGACCTAAATAGATATTTCTCCAAAGAAGATATACAGATGGCCAAGAGGCACATGAAAAGATGTCCAACATCGCTAATTGTTAAATGCAAATCAAAACTACAATGAGATATCACCTCACATCAGTCAAAACAGCTAGCATCAAAAAATCCACAAACAATAAATGCTAGAGAGGGTGTGGAGAGAAGGGAACCCTCCTAAACTGTTGATAAGAATGTAAATTGGTATAGCCACTATGGAGAACAATATGGAGGTTTCTTTAAGAAAACTAGAGTTACCACATGACCCTCAATTCCACTCTTGGTCATATATCTGGAGAAAAACATGATCCCAAAGAACACATGCACCCCAATGTTCATCACAACACTGTTTACAATAGCCAAGACATGGAAGCAGCCTAAATGTCCATTGACAGAGGAATGGATAAAGATGATGTGGTACATATATACAATGAAATATTACTCAGCCATCACAAAGAATGAAATAATACCATTTGCAGCAACATGGATGCATCTAGACATTGTCATATTGAATGAAGTAAGTCACACAGAGAAAGAGAAATATCCCATGACATCCCTCATATGTGGAATCTAAAAGGAAATGATACAAATGAACTTACAAAACAGAAACAGACTCACAGATGTAGAGAACGAATTTATGGTTGCCAGAGGGAAGGACGGGGGAAGGGACAGTTAGGGAGCTTGAGATGGACACGTAGACAACTGTATTTAAAATGGATAACTAACAAGGACTTACTGTTTAGCACAGGGAACCCTGCTAAATGTTATGTGGCAGCCTGGATGGGAGGGGAGTTTGGGGGAGAATGGATACATGTATATGTATGGTTGAGTCCCTTCACTGTTTACCTGAAACCATCACAAACAACACTGTTCATCATCTATCCCGCAATAAAAAATTTAAAGACACAGTTTTGGAGAGCATTCCTATGGCTCATTACAGAGAAATGGGGCTTCTAATGTTACCTATTTTCTGGGAGTCCTATTGTCTGGGAGAAGGAGAAAGGAGAATATGACCTTTCATTTGAAAGGTCAAGGATTCCCCAGTTAGCCTAGGACCAGCCTTACACATCCAGAGACTTTCCAGTCCTTGGGTGGTTGGAATTCAACTTGCTCATGAGGCTTCCCGGGTTTCCTGAGCTGAGTGGGAAGGTGATCATTTGCATGGACAAACCTCTCCCGCGAGTCATGACACCTCAAAGTCCTGGGCACTTACTCTCTGGATAGCCAGCCTCTGACTCCAGGCCCTGAAACTGACCTTCTCCCTGCTACAGTCCCCTCCTGCCAGCCATCCTCTAGCCATCCAGCTGCCCTCCATCTCCCTGGCCCCTTCCCTAACCTCTAGGGCTGGTAGCCACCTAGGCACCTATCCAGGCTTTGTCTTACCTCCCGGGACAATCACCCCTGTACCACTCTAAGAGTGCACTGGGACAGTAAATATGCATCCTTTTTGGTCCCATCAGACACCAGAGCTCCAGTCACTGTCATTCCAGGAAATCTCTCTAAATTCCCCAAACAGGAGCCCTTCTCTTACAGGGCTCTGCTGGTTAAACTATCATAGGGGCATAAATGTATTCAAGTGTCATGATTTGGCCACTCACCTCAAAGGGCTTCCTCTGGGGGTGCCCCTCGTGGCTCCTGTTTCCCTCCTGTGGGCATGGATGCCCTGACATGATACCATGCCACCTGCAACAAGCCCAGGTTCTTGACTTACTGGTGGAACATGCCAAATGGATGCCAGGGACTCCTCTTCCTCGAGTCAGGATGGTAAACAGCCCCCAGCACCACCGTAAACAGACCACTGAAGGCTTATGCCCTGCGTTACTGACATGCTTGAGATGGGAGTCAGCAGGCCCTTTTAATACCCATGTGGCTGGCACTTAAGCCCCTACTGACACATGTAACCTCACCATTGACTATTGGAACCACAATGTTCAGGCAGTTCCTAATACAGGATTGAGTGAGGTCATAAATGGGCCCAAGGAGAGTCCTTCGAGGTCGCTGACCTAGCTCATATGTTCTGTTCTTATTACACAGGAATCCCAGGGCTAACTTGCTTTTACTTTGGAAGGGGTTCCACATACATTTTGAGGCTCCCAATGGGATATGTGAACAATCCTGCAAGGATACATAACCTCTGTTGCCAGGAATTAAATACCATACAATTTCAAAGTGCTGTTCTTGGCATCATATTGATGACCTTAGACTGACAGTCCCTTTGAGGAAGCAGCAGGCAGCCTTGTATGTCCTCCCACACTAGTTACAGCAATGTGGCTGGGCAATTACCCTTCCTAAGACCTAAGGCCCTCCTCACCTGACCAGCTTTAGGGCATCATCTGGTCCTCTAAGGGCCAAGAAACCTCCCCAACAGTCAAACATCAGTTACATTATACCACCCCCATACTTAGGCAAAACACATACTAGGTCTTTTCATGTTCTGGAGGCAACACACCCCTCATCTCTAAGTCTTTGCCCCATATGTGCAATCACATGCATGACTCTGCCACCTTCTGTTGGGATGAAGCCCAACAGTGGGCTTCAGAAGCAGTTCAGCAGACAGTCCAACAAACCTTACCTTTAATGCCCTCTGACCCTGCTTTCCAAGTCAAGAGCTTGGCCACATCTGACTATGGCTCCTGTTAGTGTCTGGACCAAACAGGAGTTAACCTGGCTTCTTACAGACTTTTAGACTAAGCACCTACCCACAATGTCCTTCCCTGGTGGCTTAGACAGTAAAGAATCTGTCTGAAATGTGGAAGGCATGGGTTCGATCCCTGGGTTGGGAAGATTCCCTGGAGAAGCACCTGCCCACAGTATCAGCTCCAAAATACCCACCTTCAATGCAGTTGTGGGCATCCTCTCGGGCTCTTATAGAAACTGAGGCCCTAACTAGCCTCCACCCCACTACTCCAAATCCACGTTCTGATAAAGTCCTGGCTTAGAGATGCCTCCCAGTGAAGTCCGGCATGGCTCCCAGTGCCTCTTTGGTAAAATGGAAATGTACCTTCAGGAGAGGGCCACACCTGATGTCAAAGGCCTTTCCAGATTACAGGAAGCTGTGACTTCCCCTGTGCTCAGTCCCTTGCCTGGGAGACTTAAGAAGTAACGGTGCCCCCTCTCCCCCACTGTGGCTACTTGGGGAGCCCCTTGGGAACAAATGTCTGGGATGGATGGGGAGTCTGTGCTCTTCACAGATGGCATTATTCCAGTGCAGCTGGAAGACGCGGCTCCACCCACCTCTCCTCGGGCACCTCCCTGGAGGAGGGGAGGGGCTCTCCTGCTCAACCCAGGTGATGGAACTCATGACTATTCACCCAGCCCTCAAGGAGGCCATACCATGGGACCTTCTGCAGAGCCACATGGTCAGACTCTTGGGTGGTCACTAATGACCTTGTGGTTTGTTCTGACCATGGGCTGAGGGGCAATTTTCTCACAGGAGGCAAGCCCACCTGCGAGACCCAGATACAGAAGGAATTAGCTGAGTCCCCAGTTCCTATCATTTCTACCCACATTTCTGCTTACACGAACTGCGCCTCATCAGAAGCCACTGTCAACAGTCCAGGAGACCCTCTCATAAGCCCTCCATACTCAGTCCGATACAGGGCTCAGGGTACCTACCATTCCACCAACTTGACAAATAGGCTGCACAACCTCAGGTCACCAGGGAGTTGCGCCTCAATGACCTGACCACAAAGGGGCAGGACTCCCCTCTCTAGCAGCAGCCAAGGGTGCAACAAACAAAGCGCCTTCTCTGCTCCCAAACCAAACACCAGAGATCATCCAGATGCGGGACACACTCCTAGAGAGACCACCACACGTCTGCGGGCAGAATGGCTCCCTTGGCCCACTGCCCGTTTCTGCTGGGGCTTCCAGAAAGGGTGTTCCAATCACCAATGCTTACCAGGGCCTCCCCTTGGCAACCCCCACCCAAAACTCCTCTACTAAATATGTTTTCTCTTTCTTCTTTATGCCTGTTTGCTTTGGATGGACAGACATCACAGACTCTGACCAGGAGACCTCCCAGGAGAGGTCTCTGCAGAGTGGCCTCTGCAATCTAACACTCTTTGGATCTTCCATCCATGTTAGGCCTGCAGGCAACTGGCCTCATGGAGCGTCTTAATGACCTTCATAAAGAAACACTCAGGGTCTTCCCTGGTGGAAGAGTGGATAAGAATCGGCCTGCCAACGCAGGGGACACAGGTTTGATCCTTGGACCAGGAGGATCCCACATACCATGGAGAAACTAAGCCCGTGTGCCGCAACTACTGACCCCGCGCTCCAGAGACTGAGAACCACAACTACTGAAGCCTGAACACCTGGGAGCCTGTGCTCCGCAATGAGAAGCCCCACACTGCAACAAGCAGCAGCTCCGACTCGCCACAACTAGAGACAGCCTGTGTGCAGCCACGAAGACCCAGCACGGCCAAATTTAAAATAAATTAAATAAATGCAATTATATATAGAGAGATATATAAAGAATCTGCCTGCCAATGCAGGAGACGCAAGAGACAAGGGTTTGCTCCCTGGGTGGGGAAGATCCCCTGGAGAAGGAAGTGGCAACCCACTCCAGTATTCTTGCCTGGAGAATCCCATGGCCAGAGGAGCCTGGTGAGCTACAGTCTGTGGAGTTGCAAAGAGTCAGACATGACTGAGTGGCTAAGCAACAACACAACAAAAATATACATTAAAAAAAAGAGACACTCAAATTACTCTCAGGCACGTGGTCCCCAAAAGGGTTCAAACTCTTGCCCTGGTATTTCTAACCAATAGCATCATTACTGATAGGCTGAGGCCAGCACAAAACACATCTATTTTTTATAAACAGTTTTATTGGGACTTGGCCACACCCATTTTAAGTATCTGCACACCTGTGGCTGATTTCCTTGCAGAGCTGCGTAGCTATAATGCAGAACACCTTGCCTGAAAAGCCTCAATTATTTGCTATCCAGGCCTGTATAGAAAAGGTTCGACAGCCCGGCTCTACTGTGTGGCGTTTGGGTTGCAGGAGGGCAAGAGGGGCAGGCAGTATGGCTGGGAGGCTAGAAATAAAGAGAAGCTGCATGTATTCAACACAAAGTTTGGAAAAATATAGAGAATAGGCTGTTGGGTAGGAGAGGAGAAAATGCTGACTCTGCCTTGATTGAGCCAACCTGGGGCCATTTACTGAGATTGGGTGCACTGGGCAGAGAAGAGTTAGCATATGAAACAACTGAAGATTTAAATTTTGAACAAGTGTAATTCTGAGATGTCAATGTGACCTCATCAGGATGGAGAATTGAGAGCTAGGAAACAGATGGTGTTTAGTCCAGGAGAACAAACATGAGGGACAGTAGAAAGGGAAAAGGAAGGTCATGAAAAGTCTGGGGGAGAAAAATAAGAAAGAGAAGAATACCGTGAAGCACTGAGCTGGAGATGCCAACAAGCCAGGGTTTCCAAAAAGCCACACCGGTGGTCTGGCCACACAGACGCAAGTTGGGGGGGACTGCCTTCCAACGCTTGGGAGGTCTGGGTGGATACCAGAGCTGACATGCATCCTCAGATGCCTGACAAGACAGGTGTTGACCCCACAGCCCGCTGGAGTGAGGCAGAGATGGCTTCCAGCCAACCTTCCTCTAAGAAGTCATGTTGAATCCTAACCCCTTGCATTTACCACATGGAGAGGAGAGCAGGGCCAAGGGTTCCCCACCTCCCCACCCCTGTGCCCTAATCTCCTTGGGCCAGCTGACCAGAGAATAAGAACCAAGAGACAAGTCACTTAGGCCCAACTCTTTTTTCCCTTTAAAAAACAGCAGTATCAAAGCTCAATAAAACTTTTGACAAAATAATTTAAAAAGAAGAAAAAAAACAGCATTATTGATATAATGGTGGACTTAAAACGAACAGACTGTCAGTTACTTATACAGCAAAGATGGGTTTCTTCCGGATCAGAACAGAATTGTTATCCCCGACTTATAACCATGGCGAGCCATGAGCAAATCCCGCCCACAGCACGGGAAGAAGTAGGCTTCTACAGGGGGAGGTGGGAGGGTGGGAGCAAATAAAGAGCCCTCGGCTTCTCATTGGCTGAGTCCTTGCCAGGAAAGGAGTCTTTTTCCTGTTGGGCTCTGCTATCAGCATAGGATGTGAGAGCGCCCCCTTCTGCTCTTCCAACTCAGTTTGAGATTTCTCAAATTTGTTGTTGTTTTTTTTTTTTTTTACCATATACCCATTTTAAGTATATAGTCCTGACAAATGAACACACTCCTGTAAACAACACCATAATCAAAATATAGACCATTTCCATTGCCCCTAAAAGCTTCCTCAGCCCTTTTGTAGTAAATCCCTCCCCACAGCTCAGCCCCAAGCAACCACTGATATGCTTTCCATCATTTTAGATCAGTTTTGCTTGTTCCAGTGTTTCACATAAATGAAACTTGTTTGGATTCTTCCAGCAGAATGAATGACCTGTATCAGTAGTTTATTCCTCTTTATTGTGGGTAGTATTTCATTACTATAAATATTGGTCTGATACAGCAGAATTTTTTTCTCTATGACCTGATGATGAACACTTCAGTTATTTCAATTTTTTTTGCTGTTGCGAAAAGAGCCTAGTTTCTTCTTTTCATCTCAGAAGGTAAATCCCTCCCATGCCTGCAGGTAGGAGAGAGGAGAGACTGGAGTGGAGGTGACTCCAGCGTTGGCCTCGGGTTAGGATGCGTCAGATCACCTCGAGTGCCGTGACAACACAGGTGCTGGTCTCCACCCCCAGAACTGAGTCAGTGGATCTGGAGTGGGTCCAGGATTTGCCTTGCTCTCCAGTAGTGCTGAGGCTGCTGTATGCCTCAGTATGCCGGGGACCATACTTGGAGAACCACTGATCTTGTGGGGTCTCCTGAAAAAAAAAACGGGAGGACGGGGAGGGGAAGTGACCTATCCTGTGGTGCTGTACTCATCACAAGGCTCATTTATACACAGCCCTGATCACTCTCAGACACACATAAGCTTAGGGATGGTTTGTCTTACAGCTTTATTGAGGTATAACTTACATTCCACAGATTTACTTAGGCATACAATCCAGTGATTTTTAGTAAATTTATCAAGTTGTGCCATTGTCAGCACTGGTCCAGATTTAGAACATTTACATCAATCTAGAAAAATCCCTCCTGCCAATTTACAGTAATCCCTGTTCCCATTCCCAGACAACCTACTTTGTCTTTATAGACTTGCTTTTTTGGACATTTGAAATAATAAATGGAATCTTGCAGTATGTGGTCTTTTGTGTCTGGCTTTTTAATTTAACATAATGCTACCCTTGGTCCTCTATGTTGCAGTAGGTATTAGTACTTTTAAAAAACTACTACTTAGTATCTTATTTAATTATATGGATTCATTGTTTAATTGCATGGATAGACCACATTGTCTTTATGCATTCATTAGTTCCCGGATATCTGGGTTGTTGTTTGGCTATTATGATGAATGCTCCTTTGAATATTTGTATACAAGTCTTTGCATAGACATATTTTTCCATTTCTTTTTCAGTACATACCAAGAGTGGAACGTCTGGGTCATAAGGTAAATTTATATTTAACATGTTAAGAAATGGCCAAACTGTTTTTCAAAGTACCATTTTAAATCCCACCAACGATGCGGAGTCCATTTCCCCTAGGCATGTAATCGTCGTTTTTTTACTGGGACAAATACAAGATAATTTGAGATCAACCTGTATGAAGAAATGTATTCAAAACACTGTTCATTAAATACTTTAAATGCACATACAAGAGTGTAAAAACATGTTTCTTGTGGCTGATTTCAGTCTTGTCTGTACATTAGAATCATCTGGGGAGCTTTGAAAAATTCTGATGCCAGGCTATGTCTCACAATGGAGTGAGTGGGCAGGCATGAGGACTTTCAATGCTCCCCAGGTGAGTCCAATGTGCAGGCTGAGTTTGCTCCTACTCAAGCACACAAACACAGGCACAAAGTTTGTTGATTAAAAAAAACTTTGTTGAGTCATTCGCTGAGATAATAGCTAAATAGATACAGCTGAAGCAAGACAGTGTCTCCAGAACACATTGACTGAGGCTGGAGAGGCTTGATGGCTACAGAAATAAAAAGGAATATACTGTCTGGTTAGACAAGTCAGGAATCTAAGCACCATCTTGGATCCATCATTCTCCCATATCTGACCTATCACTCCCATTAACTTCCTTCCTAAATATCTTTAGAATCCACCCACTTCTCTCCATCTCCAGTGATATAATCTGGATCCAACCTGTATCATCTCTTATCTAAACAACTTCGAAGCTTCCAAGTGGCTTCTTATCAACCTTCCTGGCTCCTTTCCAGCCCATTCTCGACACTGAATCCTAAGAATGCCACCTCATTCACAAACAGATCTGGTCATATAACCCTTTTCTTTAACCTTTTTAATTACTCCCCACTTTCCACTGCACCTTGACTAAATAAAAAAACCTATCCTTCGGTGCTCAGGGCCCAAGTATGCTCTGGCCCCGGCATCTGCTCGCGACACAAGGGCCTCTCCTGGGCAGTGGCTTTGTCCTGCCTTCTCCTCCTGGGTCCTACTGTCCCCCAGCTCCCAGCTTCTCAGGGAAGCCTCCGGACCACCCCGCACAGCTCAGTCTCCTCCATCACTTGCTCTCATGGACCCCGTGCCTTCCCCTTGCAGCATTTATACCTCCGTTTGCTTCTTTAATAGAAATACTCTGGGAGTATTCTTTCCCTCTCCTGCTTTTTCTAAAGCGAACAAGAAAAACTGTGCTTAAACTGTGCTTACTGTGTTAACCAGCCACAAAATATCAAACCACTTGTGGCAGCCAAAATGGCATGACGGGCAAGGGGAGGGACCATTTTAGGATCCTGCCCCTCCTTCGCAACCACCAGCTTGCAGGTGAGGTGTGTCTGGAGAGAGCCAGGAGGCCGACTCCTAATCCTTTCGCTCTGCTGATGGGCCAGCAGCCACCCGGCCACCATACCAGGAAGGAGATACTGATGAGGCTCATGGTGACACAGACGCGCTCCCTGGAGGTTGTGAACTCCTCAGAGAAAGCTGCCAATTCCGTTTCTCCCAGTTACAGCAGGCAATCATTTTCTGCATGATCAGACCCAGTCTGATTATCAGAGGTCCTTGGCACTGTTTCTCCAGAGGCTTTGTTTTCCCAGTTTTTTTGTTTTGTTTCACATTGAATAAGGTACGGGCGCCCTCTGGTGGCAATTTGTAGAAATAGAACAATCTCATGAGCAGGAGAGAGATGCTTAGTTGGGGTGAGAAGTCTCAGTTCTTCACATTTATTTCCTTTGCCTCCACAAGCTATTTCCAATTATTTTATCAGACATTAAAAGTAAACCAGGTTTCACTGGGTTATATCAATTATCTAATGTCTTATCCAACTTGTGAAGTCAATTTATAAACATAGATCTTAAAGAAATGCATGATAAAAAAAGGCTTGCTGAAATTACTTAAATTACAAAAGTAAAATTAATCATTATACTTTAAATTACAGAAGTACCAATTACATTTTTTTTTAGAATTTTCATATCTTAGGTCTTCAATAAAATTTAAGTTTACACACACACAAAAAAAAAAAAAAAGAGAGAGAGAGAGAGAGAAAAGCAAAGCAGGGCCATTATAAACCATCTGAACAAGAAGGCATCAGCAAACCAATGCTTTTTGTGGTCAGGCTTACAACTGGCCAGGCTGTGTTGCTAAACAGACCTGTGACTGATGATCCTGACTTGCTCAAAAGTAAATGCTCTCCATGGTAGAAGGACTAAGGTCTACATAGGGTCTATTAGCATCGTTCAGTTGATGCACGTATCACATTGGTATCCAAGTAACTCTGTAGGGAGAGGGAGCTCTGTGCCAGCACAAGGTCTTACGGGTAGAAAGCTGGGACCAAGGGCAGATGGAGGAACAAGCCAGGTCTTGGCTATTTGCAGAGCTGGACAGATATGAGTCTCAAGAAGAATTGGGCTGCTGAGAAGGGGCTGGATGACACATCCGTCAATGCTACTTGTCCACACTCAAGCTGTTTCATCAAGCAGGAGAAGTTAAGGAATCCAGTTGCCATGGCTGGAGATGGCAGAGGTCCAGGCGGGCAGAAGAAAGGATGACAACAGGAAGCAGGCTCGTGGTGATCGGGCTTCAGGAAAGAAAGCAGCATCTAACTTCTCAGACTGTTTCTCCAAAGGCTGGTTAATATCTATTCCTGCTTTGCATTACAATGTTTGATATGCCCCTCTTTTATTAGCTCTTTTTCATATTGTTTAGCTTTTCATTTAACTTTTTCTCTGCCTTTTAAAAGCAAAAATCAAACTCTGCATTATATTTTAAAACATTAGGGGGAATTCCCTGTTGGTCCAGTGGTTAGGACTCTGAGTTTCCACTGCCAGGGGCCAAGGTTTGATCCCTGGTCAGGGAACTAAGATCCTTCAAGCAATGTGATGCAGCCAATAAATAAAATAAAATAAAACATTAGGAACTCTAGGTTTGAAGAAGTTAAGAATCACAAAGAGATCATGACTCTTTAATAGTTACTTTTCTGACGGAAATCCAGTCACATCTGCCTATACTGTTACATATACCATTACTCGGACATTCATATTCCACTAGGAACATGATATGTTACAAAAGAGAGAAGGACTTTTAAAACCACATTTAATTTTTAATACAAACTCTGTTGCACTAGTACAGAAATGACCCCTTCATGCACAGATAAATTTAGCATCTACCATTGCGGAAGAGGAAAATCTATATTGTCCCCTGCTCCCAACCCCCATACATTGGTAAATTTGAAGTAACTTATCTTTGTGCTCTCTGATGCCAAGGCAAGCCTCTCTGGTCTTTCTGGATTTCCACAAGAAAGGCTGATCTGTGAAAAGTGAATACTGGAGACATTAAACTATGTAGGGCCATCTTTACCTGGGATTACTTCAAACTGTGCTTCGGCAAAGTTCTGAAAATTTCTTCTAGAAACCTGCTGTCAGTATGGAAAATAGTTCACTCTTTCACTTTCACAGCAAAAAGAGAAAATAAAACCCCAGAAGGCATTTAAGTAAATGCTTTCCAATCCCACGCACTGTATTAATTAGCTAACATTTTATACAGTACAACATAAACATTGTTGGCATGTTTATTTGTATGTAACACCCCTAAGCATATAGCATCTACACTCTAAGTGTATTTACAAATTCAACAAAATATCTACATATAAAAAGCTTTACTTAAAATTAAACTTGATGCAAGTTATGAGAAACCAATTTATTGGCAAGTGAAACTGAGCATTCCTTCAACCATAGGTTGCTATAGAATTTCATATGTGGAAGAAAACCATTTGATAGATATTATTTATGAAGCCGGTAGAATATATATGCTTATTTTCAAAACCACAGATGTAATCCCTTTGACTGTTGACCTTGTTAGCACTTGTCAGATTTCTTAGATTCTGCAAGGCATCCATGTAATTTGCATACACACTGTTTAATGCCGCAGAGTTTCAAAAGCTGCCACATAGGTAATGACTTAGAGAAAAATATAATCCTGTTGGTTTGCTTTAGGTGTTTTTGAAATAAGTTTTAAAAAATATTTTCTACCAGGTTGACATCTTTCTTACTGAATGTGACTTGTTTTAATAGAAACCATAAGGGACCATAAAATCATTATATGCTCCAGTTGGTGATAAAACTTTTCTTTTTATACATATGGGGGGAAATGCTCCTTAAAATAAATTGTGTTCATTTTACTGTCACAGTTCCTTCTTTTACCCCAACATTGCCATCTTCATGAACTCTGCCATTTCCAAGTGACTTTTAGACAATGACAGTAATCTAGGACTCTGAGTTGACTGTACCAAATGATATAGAAGGCAGTATGTTGTGGAATGCTTATCATCTGAAGGCACTGCATATGTCTTGCCCTGTGCTTCCTGGAATAATTTTTGAAATTTAATTGGAGTGACCCGTTTGAGATTCTCTTGGTCTGGCACAAGTGCCAAAATGCATTGCGATACACATTGTTTATGCCTAAAAATCATGGAACAGAATGGAGAGAGGATGTAAAAAGTAGAACACTGTACCAATATAATACCTTGATGATTAAGAGGTCAATGGAGTAAGAGGAGCAAAGAGCAGGTAAGAGGGTCTCAGTAAGCATCAGCAAATGTACCTGTCATAATTAACTCATTTAGCAAGTATATATTGTATATGGTTCCTAACAGTCTCCCAAAAAGACTAACGACAGCTAGACATAGAGTCACCAATTTCACAATGTCCACAAAGACATTGAAGTTCTAGAGAATACTACAGTAACACTCTTGACAATGAAAACGGAATTCCTACTTAGGGGTTCAGCAGAGGAGAGTACCAAACAAAGTACCAACCCATGTTTGAATAACATACACAGGTATATCCTTTAAAGGTGTAGCATTTTTCATGCAACCTATTGAACTGTATCCCAAAGCGGGTAGAAGGTGATCTGTTGATGATGTTGTATTTTTTTTTTTTTATCAGTTCTTAGGAAATCAAGATGACCTATGTTGAATGAAAAAGTATGCACTTTGCACTGCAGTTCACATTAAGATATCATTTGACTGAGTTACGTTCTTGCTTTGACAGTTCTCATCATATGAACACCCAGCAGCACATAGACTTTCTGCCTCTATGTTCATAGTATGAGAAGGCGGACAGACAAGTGCTTTTTAAGATAAACATTTGAGAAAAGCTGGATATTGGCAAAGAGCTCACAAATTAGACAAATGAATTCATGGCGTTGACAGGAGATGGTGCCTCTGAGCTTTCGTTTCCTTCAGCTGGTTCTTTCTCTTTCTTACCACTGTACTGTCCGATAAAGGAGCCGTCCTCATTGAACTGGCCATTCACTCCCTCTCCATAGTCAACTAGGCTATCATCGCTATCTTCCTTTTTCACAGTCCTGTCTGAAGGTGTTCGACTGCCTTTTTTTAAAGGCTTGTGGTCTTCCGCATCACTGGGAAAAAAAAGATAAAACATGTTCGTCAAGATGGGCACTTAGGTAAAATGCTTGGTTCTCAAAGATCAGGCATGCAAATTATGAGAAAGCATTTGGTGCCCTGAGCTTCTCCAGCCCAACCTAAGTGCCAGGCGGCCTTCAATGACTAGAATGTGGTTGGAATGAAAGTTGAGTGCAGAAATGGCTTAATCATGAAGTCTTCGAAAGGTGGGTGGCTTTGCAGGGTGATGTCAATATCAGTGACAGATTCTGACCCCTGATTTGGAAGCAACTCAGAAATTGTCACAAGCATTACCAAAGGAATAATTGAAAAAAGCTGAAAATCATCACTATTTTAGTAGAATTCAAAAGGGTATAAAAGTTTATGGTAGAGAAGTTAGTATGTCAAACTGCATAATATCTCTGATTCTTTGGGTATGAATGGAGAATGATTTTGGTTAAGTGTGAAATATGGAATTTTTGTTTTTCTGAGCAAGAAGCAAAATCCTGCATCTCAAATCATTGTGTTATTGAGTGCAGGCCAGACTTGTAAACTTGAACCTTACCTTTCAAGAGACCTACACATTCCATTAAAGGGATGCAGAAGAAACAAATGAAAATAGCCTAAGAAAAAAAGCAAAATCCTTATACTGATTGTATACAGTATTACTTTTGATTAGTTAATGGGTAAAGATTTACTAATTTGGAAAGAAACATAATTTAACTTCAGGGCATTGTATCTGTACTATTAGTAGTGTGTCAATATACTCTGACAAGTGTGAGTGATGCCCAAATGTAAAAGCCAGTATTTCCTGCCCTCGTCTTTACCCCACCACTCCCTCCTCCCCAGTGTGTTATGCAGCCGATCCATTATCAGATGGTAATCTGAGGAGTGCAACTAAATAAAAATGTGTAGGACTCTCTATATATTTGCTTATGTCTCTGTTAAACCCCTAAGTATAACATCTGGAAGTAGAAGAGTAATTACTATGTTTCAGAGCATTCACTCAAATGGTCATATAACTAGGTATGCATGTTGACCTAGTCCTTAACAGGTAATATTTAGTTTAAAAAATAAAAAGGAAAAAAAAAGCAATGACATATTTTGTATTCTTTCAAAGAACAAAAATGGGAAACATAAACAACATTAGTTAAAAATTTTCTAAAGATTTCATGTAAAAGAGAGGCCCCCTGAGCTGTAATAGTTCACCTAGCAACTTGTGCTAGGACTTTACTGTTCCCTTTCCTTTGATAAATAACTTCTTTCTAGCCAAGATACAAATATTTCATGGTATATGAATATTCTGCCCAATAATTCCTACTAGGGTCTCAAGTTTTTCACCAAGAAGAAAACTTCAACTGGAAAATAATACTGGCTTTATATGACATTGACATATGCTACTGAAAATTACCTGTGTTAGCAATACACAAGTGCTTGTCACAAACTGAATAAATGATATTATCACTGTTGTTAATAAATAACCGGGGAGGAATCACAGAATTTTGGAATGGCCTGTGTACGGGAAATGTCAGGGGACATAGCAGCCAGTCTCCAACCTGGTGTAAGAATAACTTGCAGATTTTTGGAATTTAATCATTAGCTTCTAAGCTGTGCTTGAATACTTCCTGTGAATTATTGCCCATAACTTGGTGAGAAAATTCCACTGAAGACTTTAATGATGAGCAGAATTTTGTTACTTTGATCCCAACTATTAGTATCATTCTGCTTTAGAGAACTAATGTTCCAAGGTGTACACTCCAGGAAATTCTAGTCTATGACATTACGTTGATTCATCCATCCACCCATCTATCTATCCACCCATCCACCATACATCTAATAAATGTTTATTTAGCGCCTACTCTAAGACAGGCTCAAGTCACTGGAGATACAGCAACAAACAAAATAGACTAAAACCTTCACTAAGTTTACTTTTTGAAGGGGAGAATACAGACAATCTACATATTTCAAAAACTAGTTACAGAGTGTGTCAGAAGGTGATCAGTGCTATGGAAAATATAGAGCTGAGTAAAGAGAATGGAGGGTGTCAGGGGAGGGGATGGAAAGTGGACATTTAAGTAGGATTTCCAGAGAGGGCCTTGTTAAGAAGTGATGTCTGATCAAAGACGTAGAAAGAGTTGAGTTAGTCAGGTAGACAGCTGGAGGGAGAGTCATTATGACAGGGGTCAGTAGTGCAGATGCCCTTAGCAGGGCAAGCCTGTTCTAGGCATGGTGAAGGAGCTCGGGGTGGGACAGTGCAGAGGGGGAGAAGGGGCGAGGGGGAGAGGGGGAGAGAGAGATTGAGATTAAGGTAAAGAGGTGATAGATCAGGCCATGTAAGGATCTGTCTCACTCTCAGTGAGACACGAAGTCACTGGAGGAAATTCAGTGGATGAGTGAGCTCATATGATTTACATTTTTAAAGGATTACTGTCATCAGTATCGCAAATAGCCTACCTTAGAGGGAGGCGTTGGTGAACTACACCAAAACAGGACTGAGTCCACTTATTATGTATTGTTTATAGCTGCTTCAGTACTACAACAGAATTGTAGAGTTGCAACAGAAACCGTGCAACCTGTGAGGTCTAAAATACTTATCATTGGACGTTTTACAGAAAGTTAGCCAACTCCTGCTCCAGGCGGCCAGGGAGATTACTGTGATAATTCAAGAGTGAGAGGACTGTGACTCGGGACAGAGTGGAACACTGGGCTGCTACAAAGTGGTATTACAGACATATTCTGAAGACTGCACCATCAGGACTTTCTGATGGGTTGGATATGAAAGAAACAGAGAAAAAGACAACACCAACATTTCTGATTTGAGTAGCATGAAGGATGGAATTACCCTTACTCTGGAATGCAGCATGTTTGGGCTAGAAGACCAGTGGTCCAGTTTTGGACATGTTCAAATTTGACATGTCAGAGGAACCATTCATTTTGTGAGATAGTATAACACTATATAACACTGATATCTAAAACCAACAAGAACACTTTGAGAAAGCAAAAGTAACATTACAGGCTAATTTCACTTAGGAACACACATGAGAAAATCTCAAAGAAATCATGAGCAAATAGAATTTAGCAATCGACTAAAAAGAGAATATAGCATGACCAGGTTGGGTTTATCCCAGGAATGCAAGCTTCAGTTCAGTTCAGTCGCTCAGTCATGTCTGACTCGGCGACCCCATGAACCACAGCACGCCAGGCCTCCCTGTCCATCACCAACTCCTGGAGTTCACCCAAACCCATGTCCATCGAGTTGGTGATGCCATCCAACCATCTCATCCTCTGTCGTCCCCTTCTCCTCCTGCCCTCAATCTTTCCCAGCATCAGGGTCTTTTCAAATGAGACAGCTCTTCGCATCAGGTGGCCAAAGTATTGGAGTTTTGGCTTCAACATCAGTCCTTCCAATGAACACCCAGGACTGATCTCCTTTAGGATGGACTGGTAGGATCTCCTTGCAGTATAAGGGACTCTCAAGAGTTTTCTCCAACAACACAGTTCAAAAGCATCAATTCTTCGGCACTCAGCTTTCTTTATAGCCTAACTGTCACATCCATACATGACTACTGGAAAAACCATAGGCTTGACTAGATGGACCTTTGTTGGCAAAGTAATGTCTCTGCTTTATAATATGCTGTCTAGGTTGGTCATAACTTTCCTTCCAAGGAGTAAGCGTCTTTTAATTTCATGGCTGCAATCACCATCTGCGGTGACTTTGGAGCCCAGAAAAATAAAGTCAGCCACTGTTTCCACTGTTTCCCCATCTATTTGCCATGAAGTGATGGGACCGGATGCCATGATCTTAGTTTTCTGAATGTTGAGTTTAAGCCAACTTTTTCACTCTCCTCTTTCACTTTCATCAAGAGGCTCTTTAGTTCCTCTTCACTTTCTGCCATAAGGGTGGTGTCATCTGTGTATCTGAGGTTATTGATATTTCTCCCAGTAATCTTGATTCCAGCTTGTGCTTCATCCAGCCCAGCGTTTCTCATGATGTACCCTGCATATAAGTTAAATGAGCAGGGTGACAATATACAGCCTTGACGTACTCCTTTTTCCTATTTGGAACCAGTCTGTTGTTCCATGTCCAGTTCTAACTGTTGCTTCCTGAACCGCATACAGATTTCTCAATAGGCAGGTCACGTGGCCTGGTATTCCCATCTCTTTCAGAATGTTCCACAGTTGATTGTGATCCACACAGTCAAAGGCTTTGGCATAGTCAATAAAGCGGAAATAGGTGTTTTTCTGGAACTCTCTTGCTTTTTTGATGATCCAGAGGATGTTGGCCATTTGATCTCTGGTTCCTCTGCCTTTTCTAAAACCAGCTTGAACATCTGGAAGTTCATGGTTCACATATTGCTGAAACCTGGCTTGGAGAATTTTAAGCATTACTTTACTAGCGTGTGAGATTTGGTGAGACGAGTACTGTACCAATTGTGCGGTACTTGGAGCATTCTTTGGCATTGCCTTTCTTTGGGATTGGAATGAAAACTGACCTTTTCCAGTCCTGTGGCCACTGCTGAGTTTTCCAAATTTGCTGGCATATTGAGTGCAGCACTTTCACAGCGTCATCTTTCAGGATTTGAAATAGCTCAACTGGTATTCCATCACCTCCACTAGCTTTGTTCGTAGTGATACTTCCTAAGACCCACTTGACTTCACATTCCAGTATGTCTGACTCTAGGTGAGTGATCACACCATTGTGATTATCTGGGTCGTGAAGATCTTTTTTGTACAGTTCTTCTGTGTATTCTTGCTGCCTCTTCTTAATCTCTTCTGCTTCTGTTAGGTCCATACCATTTCTGTCCTTTATTGTGTCCACCTTTGCATGAAATGTTCCTTTGGTATCTCTAATATTCTTGAAGACATCTCTAGGCTTTCCCATTCTATTGTTTTCCTCTATTTCTTTGTATTGATCGCTGAGGAAGGCTTTCTTATCTCTCCTGGCCATTATTTGGAACTCTGCATTCAAATGGGTATATCTTTCCTTTTCTTCTTTGCTTTTTGCTTCCACTTCTTTTCACAGCTATTTGTAAGGCCTCCTCAGATAGCCATTTTGCTTTTTTGCATTTCTTTTTCTTGGGAATGGTCTTGATTCCTGTCTCCTTTACAATGTCACAAACCTCCATCCATAGTTCATCAGGCATTCTGTCTATCAGATCTAGTCTCTCTCTCTTTTTTTTTAGATCTAGTCTCTTAAATCTATTTCTCACTTCCACTGTATAGTCACAAGGGATTTGATTTATTGTAGCATTAAAACACCAATTCATGTAATTCACCATTTTTGCAAAAGAAAAAAAAATTTTTTATGATCATCTCAGTAGATTTAGGAAAAAGTTTTATGGTAAAACTTTTACCATAAAGGTAAAAATCTGAAAAAAAGACTTAGGAAAAATGTTTCATTCACAATAAAACCTTAATATACTAGCGACAGAAGTGTCTTTCTTAAATGTGTCTATAAGAAACCCTGAGTTAATGTCATCCTTGATGGTGAATGTTGAAAGTTTCTTGTTTAACATCAGAAATAACAATTCTAATCGAAACTGAATTGGAAATGCTAAGCGACATGATGAGAAAAAGAAATAGAAAGCGCATGTATTAAGAAGAAGAGAACCATTATTATTCATAAATAGTATGATTACGTATATAAAAAATTGGAAAGGACCTACAGGTAAACATTAGAATAAAAAGAGAGCTTAGCAACATTGCTTAATATCATATTAGCATAAAAGTAAGTTTGATCTAAGTACTTGAAAACAATTGGAAAATGAAATTTTAAAAATAATTCCATTTAGGATACCACAAAAATATAAAGTAGATAAGAACAAATCCAACAAAAACATGTGTAAGATTCCCATGAAGAAAATGAAGCTTGCATTCAAAATTATTAAATAAGAGGTAAATAAATGGAGGGATATACCATAACCATGAACAGGAAGACCTCTGGTAAATGTGTTAACTTTCTTTACATTGTTTTTAAGATTCAGTTTATTTCCAGTAAAAACACAATAGTCTTTTATATGGATCTTGGCAAGCTGATTCTAAGACATATAAGAACATGAAAAGAGTCAAGAATATTTAAAAATTTCTTCAGGAAGAATCACAAAGTTGGAGAACTTGACCTACTAGCTATCAAGACTCACCCCAAGCTACTATATTAAGACAGTTTAGTTTTGGTGCAGAGAGAGACAAACTGATGAGTGGAATAGAACATCAGACCCTGAAATGGAAATGCAGGAAGATCTTTTTGTTGGCTTTATTCCTACATCAAAAAAATTTTAACATTATCCTACTGGAAAATCTGGGCTTCGCTGCTGGCTCAGGTGGTAAAGAGTCCACCTGCAATGCAGGAGACTCTGGTTTGATCTCTGGGTTGGGAAGATTCCCTGGCGAAGGGAATGGCCACCCACTGCCGTACTCTTCCCTGGAGAATTCTTCGGACAGAGGAGCCTGGCAGGCTACAGTCCATGGGGTCACAATGAGTCAGACAGGACTGAGTTGCTAACACACACACACATTGGAAAATATTTTTTTGTAGCAACATTTTTAGAAAAATGTTAAAAAAATTATTTTTTTAATTTAAAAAATGTTAAAAAATGTTAAAAAACTTTATTTTTCATTAAAAATTATTTTTAATTTGGAGGATAATTGCTTTACAATGTTGTGTTGGTTCCTGCCATAAATCAACATGAATCATGCTATCATAACTGAGACAACTTTTAAAATCCTATTTTCCCACTATTTCCTGGTAGCAAGAAATAGAATTGACTTTTACATTATTTTTGTATTAGGCACTGTTACTAAACTCTCTTGTGAACTCTAAGATCTTCATGCAGATTTATTTGGATTTTTACACACATAATCGCACCAGTCATGAATAATGGCCAGCCAGTAAGCGGTTCCCCAGAAACATTCTTTCCAGTGTAATGGCCATGCGTGTGTGCTCAGTTGCTCAGTCATGACTGACTCTTTGTGACCCCATGGACTGTAGCCTACCTAGCTCCTCCGTCCATGGGAATCTCCAGGCAGGGATACTGGAGTGGGCTGCTGTAGTGGGTGAGAATCTATAGCAACATGGGCTGTGCTTGAAAGACATGAAGTAAGGAAAAGGGATATTCTCACAGAGTCTTTCCAGGAAAAGCTGTTCAGAGGCAGCTCAAGATCTTTTAAAGACGTGTGATATAATGTCCTACTTCAGGAATTAGAATCTGGTTAAATGAGAAAAATATATATGAGGCACCAGCACAGCGCCTGGCATATGAACAGTACCTAACAAATGAAAGTGCCCATCCACCTGCCATCACACCTCTTGGCTCCACTCCAGACTCCCTGCCTCAGAGAGACTTTTTCCTATGATATACCTTGTATAACACACACACTTAGAACTTTCCAGATGGGGTGGGTGGTGACAAGTCTGTGATGAAGCTCTGGATGAGTACCTGCGTCTTTTCACCTCAAAGATGAATTCTCTAATGACAGAGTAAGTCAACTGTTTTTGACATTGTGCCAAGGGAAGCTGCTTGGTCAAGTTTCAGTATGAAAGGGTAGTTTCCCAAACAAGAGGAATTTAGAAGCTACAGAAGATCATTGAAAAATCATATCCTTATTTAGCTACGTGGTATTTAAAGCTTAAAAAAAATCCATCCATGTTTTTATGAGAATTTTTTAAGGACAGGAGGTATCAGATGTTAATTCTTAGCCTGGAATGGCAAAGATGAACACGTTTCCAAAAAAGTAATAAAATCATCATAAAATAGTACATATAGCCACAAAATATGTTTTTGATACACATGATCATATGAGTCATGGATAATGATTATCTTTATTCAAGGCTATAAGTTGTGCAATGGGTGGAACCTTCAAAACTCAGCTCCTGCATTTCTCCCGCGGGACAACTTCTTGTGCCACCTCCTTCAAGGCCATGCACTTGGCTTTGGCTTCCTGTCCCTGCTCCCTTGGCACCTTGGCTGTATCTCTTCCCTTTCAGGGCACTCTTAACACTATGCCCAGATTGTCCTTTTATTTCCCTGCATCCCTCCCTAGACTATTAACTAGTGAGATAAGAGTCTATTGGTTTTAAAATCTCCACAGCCTAGTATACAGTAGGCACTCAATAAATATTGGCTAAATGAATTCACTGTAAAGTAACACTAAGAGTGTGCATTTTAGAAATTCTTTAAAATTCTAACTTTAACATTTTTTTCACTTTTTTTTCATCAATTTTATGATGTCAGACAAAGCACTGGGACCAATTCTTTCCTTTCTCTTACCCTAAAGAATCAATTTTAGAGAGCTCACTTTTTAAAAATACCTGTGCACACAGAAAGTATCCATTGAATGCCTGCAAAGTAAAAACGCAGCAATGATGGATACATCTGTGATCACTGGGTCTGATTTTCCTGTGGTCACCACCTTACCATGGTCAAATCATGCTGCAATAATTTGTGACATTCACAAAACAAACATTCCCTCTAAAAGTCCGTCACTGTTTATACTGCTCATGATCAGTTTATGTCTCTGAGCAGAATAAATCTAAAATATATAACATGTGCAATATATGTGCACATCATCTGTGCCTCATGAACATGGGTTAGCATGCGTGCAACAGGGTCATGTTCATGTGACAAGACTCCCATGCCAACAGCCTCCATTCATACTATGAGTTCACGTACCATGGTTACATGGCTTATGACCTATGTTCATTTTGGTTTTTAAAGGAATGGATCTAAAGAATAAAAAAATACTTACACAGTTGGTTGCATTGTTTCTTTGATTTTTCTACATGTTAGTAACGATGCAGATCCTACTGTCTGCATAATTAAAGAAACAAACAAAGAAAGCTGCAGGCTTCCACCAGAGGGTGACTGTTTGGGGGTGGGTGTTGGAGTGAGAGTACAAGGTTACAGCATATGCAAAAAAACCCATCAAATTTGGCCATTGAAGTTCCATCCCTTCTGCACTATGAAATACTCCCTGGCTCAGAGCCAATCATATACAAATGGTTTCATCCTCAAGCATGAGAATAAGCAAATCATCAGCAGAATTCATTAACATTTAGGCAATAGTCCTGATTTTGTGTGTGTCTGTGTGTGACAGAATATTAATTTCTTTTCAGAATGAAAAAGAATAAGAATAAATAAATAATACAGAGCTCAAAAACTTCTAGAAGGTGCAAAATACAGAAGGGTCTCTTGTGATTGTCACTCCTGTGACATTTAAGTATATTACTTAAAATTCTATAATAAACAGTTGGATCCATTTTCATTCATGTGACACCTATGGAGTGAAAGGGTTTTTAGTTTCTTCCAGTAGAAAAGAAACCAAAGGAAAAAAATTCAAGGTCATGCCAGGAAGTCATAAGACAAAGCCACATCTGTAGCAAAGGGTGGCTGGGTGTTTTGGGAAGTGATTTCACTTGTGGGATTGTCCTTACGAACTTTCAGCTTCAATAAAAAAAAAAATCACTGAGTTGTGTTTCAGGTTTAAGATACCTGTCAGAACCTTCTCCTTTGGCAGTTCCCAGATCTATGGAATTTCAAGTTTGTTTTCTTCACACATGAACCAATGAGCTTGTTCTTAATAAACCGAAGGAAAAGTCTTTCTCTTCTGAGAAACTCAAGGCATTAGCTAAAAACAGCTATTTGAAAATACGTCACAAACATACCACATATGAATTAACACCATGACAAAGAAATATGATCAAAGAAATATAAACACAGTGATAATAAGGTCAGTAACTAATACTCACTGTGTACTGCTCTGAGATCCCAAGTCACATTAAAACTCATTGGTAGACAGTTCGTAAAGGAGCACAGAAATCAGAGAACTAGAAACCTTCGGAGATTATCTCACACTTGAACAACTCTGTCATCTTATAGATGGAAAAATCTGACACTTGGATTAAATGTCATATCTAAAGAAATCAAAGGTAAGGGCTAAGTTGACAGCAAAAATAAGTCTCTTGATTCCAGATGAGTTCACATTCAACCTTGATTAGAATCATGTTTTAATGAAGTAGGCAGCAGAGGGACCCTGAGAAAGCCTTACTATATTAGATCATGGTTTCACATAACTATAAGAGCAAGTTGACATTTGAGATGCACAGAGTGAGCAGTATGTTGCCAGATTCATTTGGGCATGATAATGTAGGACGGAAATCCATCACCATGTGAAGAATATACGAAGAGCGATAGTTTGTTTTTGGTTTGTGCAAATACATAACTTTTCTGGGCTATATCAAAAATTTGGCTTTATCACAATAAACAGCAGTGCACATATCTTGGGTAGAATTCTAGTCATGGGAAAACTAAAAATAACAAGTTGTTTAGTCATTCTGGACTCTCTTACTTTATAGGAGAAATATGTAGGAAAGTGAATGAAATCAGCAAAGATTTCAACTCATCCAGTGTTAAGATGTGGCTACCCTCGGCTGCAGCCCTCTGCAGCCTGCTTTAATGCATTAATATTACTTTGTGGATGGACCAGTGGGGATGCTGAATGAGGTTTTCATACCCTTTCAGTCTTGTAGTCAACATCTGACATCAAGACAACCCTCACTAGATGTTTTTTTTGTATCCTAAGATCCAGAATTCTGAAGAGTTTTAAAAATCACAGTTACCTCTTCTGAAAAGGAGATTACTCTGAGGTGCTGAGACACACAGGCAAAGCACTTACATCTGTGTGGAGACTGGTGTGAACCCAACTTTGTAAAAAACACATAGTTTTTTTTATCAGTTCTCATATTTCTTACCCTTGGCTTTATTTTGCCCCTTGTGATGTTGACATGGTCATACCAAAAATGAGCTCTAGAGATAAGTAAAAATGAATACACGCATCTTTTTTATAAATATCATCTGGCAATCACAAACAGTGACACATTTTATTTTACCTAAAAGCCTTTTCTTCTGGCGAGAGAGAGTCTCAATACTGGCCCAGTGCAGATTTAAAAGATTATACTTTATGTAATCAAGAGGCTTACAGAAAGGAAGAACAAAGTGTAAAAGCATTTTTGATTAATAGACACATTTTTTGGAATACCAAAATCCTAATGTTTTAATTGAATATCTTTTGTTTCTGCTTTAAACACATCTAAAACAATTATTATTTATCTCTCTTAAATACCTATACCCCCAGGCAAGAAAATCTTTGTTTAAACAGCTTCTTTCTTTTTTTTAAAACTATTTAGCACATAGGTTACATTACCTTTGTCCTTAATGACGGAGCCAAGCCAAGAACATTTTATTTACCAAGACCCTGTGAATTAGCACACTGCTTCCAGGGCTGTGCTATTTCTTAGTAACTAAGAGCTTCTAAAACAACCTAGTCATTGAAGTGAAGTGAAGTGAAGTGAAAGTCGCTCAGTTGTGTCTGACTCTTTGTGACCCTAGAGACTGTAGCCTGCCAGGCTTCTCTGTCCATGGAATTCTCCAGGCAAGAATACTGGAGTGGGCAGCTGTTCCCTTCTCCAGGGGATCGTTCCCACCCAGGGATCAAACCTAGGTCTCCCACATTGCAGGTGGATTCTCTACCATCTGAGTTACCACGGAAGCCCAAGAATACTGTAGTGGGTAGCCTATCCCTTCTCCAAGGGATCTTCCAAAACCAGGAATCAAACTGGGGTCTCCTGCATTCCAGGTGGATTCTTTACTATCTGAGTTACCAGGGAAGCCCTCCTAGCCATCATTTCATGATTAATAGGAGGGTGTACAGGAACCTGTTTTGGTAAAAAAAAACAAAAACAAAAACCCTTCTAATCCAAGATGAAAAGAGTAATATCAGTTTTACAAAAGCGCTGCTTAGAGAATGACAGGGATAGTTTGCTTTATAATTCAGGTTTATAGAGCACTGTTGTTTTAACTCTTATTGTAACACTTGAGTTTTTCTCTGTTTATCAATTATAGCAAGGGTCTCTAGAAAACAGGTCAGAGTGGGAGATACTCCATCTCCAAACCTATTACTACAAAGGAAATTTATAATGAAAAGTGAGATATTTTTCTTGTCTATGCCATGCAGCTGGTGGGATCTTGGTTCCCTGACCAGGGATCAAACTCAGGTCCTGGCAGTGAAAGTGCCAAGTCCTAACCAAAAGTGAGATTACTTTAACTGTGAGGGATGTGTAAACATTTATACACGGAAGTGTTTCTAAACTAATTTTTGAGATAAACAGGCAGTTCCAGGCAGAGCATGTTGCTGGCTGAATCCCATTCTAGGCAAGACTGAGTGTGGTATCTGTGCAGGGCAAGGAGAATGAAGGGCGACGAAGAAGCAGGGGGCTCACCTGTATTCTCCAAAAGTGCCATCATCTTCCTTCATAGGCTGGATTTCAGGATCTGCGTGGGCATCTTCCTTTTCTTTAACTAAAAAATTACCAAAAAAATTATTATCTATTGATCCTGTGTTTCCTTATTCAAAGTCCTTAGGAGTACACTCTATGAGATATAAAGCAGTGGGGAAATTATTCTATACACCATAGATGTTACGCAACCAGATGTATCATGTGGCCATGCATTTATTTACTGGCCCACCTCCCCAGTCAGGGAACAAACGTAAGCCATGGTGGTGAAAGCCCAGAATCTTAACCACTAGGCCATCAGGGAACTCCCTATGCATATATTTTGAGTATTAGTCTCTTGGAGGTAACCTAGAAAAATAGAACAGGTTAGAATAACCTATAATATTTTGCTAACAGATAAAGTTAACCTCATGAAAGCATTTTGGCATAAGTTTCTTACTCACTTGATAGAAGTCTTAAGTTTCTAAGATTTCCCCCTATTTTATCAATCTATCTGTTAACTATATTCATGGGTACAAGTTGCTTTGGAAATCTATTCTTTTGTAGATTTTTTTCCCCGTCACTGAAAGGGAAATGGCCAGGTAAAAAGAAAATAGAAATTCACTGGATCTATTAAATTGAACAAAACATTAACCGTGTAGGGAAAGCACTATTACACATCATGATATCAGGATCCAATTCATGCATTACTTCCTTTAGAAAACTTCATGTTTTCCTTCTGCCCCTGCCTGTTGGTTTTAGATGCTATTTCAGCACCTATGACTCATGTGAAGCCTAAGGAATCAGAATCACTAATATCTTCAGAGGACAGATTCATTTGCTCCCCCAAGGAGTCTTTTGATCCTTGACAAGTTTTAGGCTTCCGTTACATACAAAGGGATCAGCAAGTGTCTGAACAGAAAGTCTGAATGTATGGCTCTGGGAAGATACACTTGGTGTATCTTCTTAGGGTAGTCTCCGTGATGACTCTCATGATTTCTTTTTAGTTTCACGGATTATCATGCATCATTAGAGGGCAATTTCAATCTTTGTTTCTTACCTGGATATTTACCACCTTTGTTTCTTCTGATGAAGCAAACAATCAGCAAAATTAAGATCAGGAGAGCGACAGCACACATTAGACCAATGAACCAGCCCTGAGTTGCTATATCCACCTGCCGGCTTGCCATCGCTGAAAAACAAGCCAATGGTGTCAGTGCCAATGGGTTAAGGAGGAGGTGAGAAGTGTTGTAGCTTCTTGCAGTACAAAACTGCCATGTACATGAGCTTTTCTATATTTTACATGTGGCCCCACACTGGAATCTAATCAGGAGTTACATAAATATTCAACTGGTGAAAAATCTTCAACAATTAAGAAAATTCAAATAGAGAAATCTTACTGTTAACACCATTCAATGCTAACAAACCCTGCTGAGCATTGCATTCAGTTATTTTCACTATATATTTTCAACAGAAACATAGTCCCAAATCAATTAAAACATTTATTGTTTACAAGATAAGTTGTATTGTACAATGATAAGAATAGATCATTTGAAACAGAACAGAATGTATACATCCAATGGAGTATTTTTCTTTCAAAGGAACCACTTTCAGAGGCTAAAATATCATTGCAATAATGTTGCCATTTTCCCTAAATGTTTTAGAAACTGTCTGTTAAAAAAGAAAACTTTCCACACATGAAACCTGTCCAAATAAGATAACCAATCTTATTACTTTATATAACATCTCAATTTGTACACAAAATATTCCTTAGATTTATTTTTCATCTCATTTGCCAGAGTTCTGAAGGTGCTGGGGAAATTTCTGAAAAATCTTATTTATCATAAAAGGATCAACATATAATATTCAATATCATTCAGGATCCAATCCAAAAACTATTAGGCCTATCTTTATCAGTGGTATTACTGGAGTAAGTGGCCAGTTTAAAGAGAAAAATACTCAATCACATGTGTACATATTAAGTCTTCATCTATTCTGAGTCAAATAATGTGAAGCCCTTTATTCAACCAATCACAGTATGCAAATCTCCTAAGAAAAACACAGAAAAATTAGCATTTCCAGTATTGTTCAAAAGTGTCAATCAAATGGGACAAAGTGCAGCATCAATGGCTATTCAGAAAAGCCCTTGAGAATTTGTTTCAAGACAGTGGTATAAAATCTTGATTTTTTTTTCCTCTTTTTACCTTAATCAAGGTAAAGGGTTTTCTTCTTTTTATTGGTAAGAATGCCTGTATATCATTCTTTTAATTTGATTGAATTTCTTCTGAATCCATTAACATGACTGGGTTAGGTGAATGTGATTGCTGGATGCAGAAAGAAGCATGGCGACAAGTATCCCAGGCTACTGTATGTTGCAAAAACAGCACCTTATTGCCTTTTTTCTCCACTCAAAGGATAAGGAGAAAAATGAAATGCTTAAAATCAAGTGTGAAGAGGAATGTGAAAAATTATGTGGATGTGTGTTGAAGAAATAAAATGAGAAGTGAAATACATTCTTTGGAATATTTATCAAATTGCTGGTAGCCAGTGCGAGTAGCTTCTTGGGCTTCACTGGTTGGAGGGCTTTTGAGTTGTATAATCACTAGATACTACTGAAGCAGGAGTATGGGCAGGACTCCCCTTCCATACAAATACCATAACCATCACAGGGAGGATGAAGGTGAGCATGATGATAACGAGAAGTAACATTTTGAAACTTACTCTACACTAGGCACTGTACTGAGGGCTAAATTTCATTCAGTCTTCACAAAAATCCTTTGAGGTAGGCATGAGAAATAAACTCAGGCTCAGAAGGGTAAAGACCTTGTCTGAAAGTTGGAGCTTTACCCAAGAATGTGGATTCCAAAGAACATGGTATCAGCCATTGCACACTACTGCTATAATGCACTGGTGCCCAGGCATCAACTCTACAGAAGTCTCTACAGAGAATAAAATGTTGTAGGGACTTGCATCTTTTAAATATTTTAAAAGTCCATCACTACACAAACTCTGGCAACATAGTTCTGTCAGTTTACACATGGTCTCTGATTATGTACACTTTCTTCAAAGCTGAACCAAAAACTAACTTATATAAGTCTATGGAGCCTTTGCTTGAAGTTACAGAGTCCTTGTTTTTAATATGCTTAATGCTTTACAGCCCTGTAATAAATACTATCTGCATTTACATTTTTCATCTAATTATGTGCAACTGATGAGGGCAAAATGCAAGAAGATACTCAAGTATCAGCATAGACATTGTCTTAGGAAGATGCTGACTGTCAAAACTGAACTGCCAACTGGTGGTTTGTGGTTATGCAGCTATGCCCAAAGTGGAAATGTTTCTTGACAGCTGATAAAGGAACACCCAAGTTGACTTTGAGTTTTGCCCCTGTGTCTAAAGAAAAAAAGTATGTCTCACTACCCCATTTATTTAAGACTGGGAAGACACAGGATGTTAAGAGGTGCATGTGTATGCATGCTCACACACACATTCAAGTGCACCAGAAGTTGATATAAAACAAAAATTATGTAAGTGAAAAGAGCTTCTGTTGATTTCCCATCCACATAAAAAGGAATATGAAGTCCAGAATGACTATAAGAGACTTTAAATGTTCCCAGGACATTCCAAAATCATCTTAACTACAAAGGCATATATTACTACAAATCTAAGTCATGGCCACCACTATGCATCTCTCTCTCTCTCTCTCTCTCTCTCTCTCTCTCACACACACACACACACACACACACACACAATGAAGGCTGTGAGGTTTTTTCTTCTTGAAAAAGAGTTAGTAGGATTGGGTAGGAGAGCAACAGAGGATTGTCCCTTTATTTAAAATTTTTACAGGAAAAATCTATTCATGTATTAGTTGAATAAGCCACATACAACACATTAAACAAACAGACAGACCTAAAGAATATGAAAACAGAAAAGAAACCAGAGCCATGAAATTGATTTTGTTTCCTAGAAGTTAGTCTTAACAACCGTCTTCTCTATCACCTTGCTTGTTGTCTCATGTTTAACCTGTGTTCTGTGGGAGTAGGTCTTTGAGGAAAATGTCCTTGAGTACTTAGGATCATAAAACAAACATGGAAGATAACAGACTCACAGACTTAGGAAATAAACTTATGGTTACCAAAGGGGAAAGATGGGAGGGGGGATAGATTGGGAGTCTGGAATGCACATATATACACTACTATATTTAAAACAAATAACCAATAAGGACCTACTGTATAGCCCAGGGAACTCTGCTCAACATTCTGTAATAACCTAACTGGAAAAAGAACAGATACATGTCTATGTACAACTGAATCACTTTGTTGTACATCTGAAACTAAAACAACATTGTTAATCAACTATACTCCAATATAAAATAAAATTTAAAAAAAATTTTTTAAAACATGGAAGAAAAAGAGTGATAAAATGGATTTTTTTGAAGAATCCATTATGTATAAAAGTGACCTGCTGAAGAGTTAAAATAGTTAGAAATGTTTAAAAAGGGAAAAAAATTACTTTGGTCAAAGTTTGGAGGCAGTTGACCAAAAAAAAAACCCCAAAAACCAGAACCCACTGGGGGAAAAAAAAACAAACTGTTGGGCCCAGTAAAATTTAATCTGCTTTAAATCTTTTGTGAAAGGAGAGAAGAGACTCAGTAATTGGGGGAAAGAGGTGAGAAAGCAAGAAAAGGAGGTAGGAGTCTTAACAAACGTGAGGGTAAGAAGCACAATAGCATGATACCATCTCGAGTCTTGTTTTTCAGTGTGTGCAGTAAGGAGAAAACTATGAAATAGACCTTAGGGACTTCCCTAGTGGGCCAGTGATTAATACTTCACTTTCCAATGCAGGAGGGTACAGGTTCGATCCCTGGTGAGGGAGCTAAGATCTCACATGCCTTATGGCCAAAAAACCAAAACATAAAACAGAAGTAATATGGTAACAAACTCAATAAAGACTTAATAAAAATGGTTCATATCAGAAAAATCATCAAAGAAATAGATCTTAAAAAACCAGTATCAAAGAAAAAGACAGTGTCATGAAACAAAAGCACAGGTGAAAGTTGAGTCTAGGTTTCTAAAATGAACAGAACTCAGAGAGAAGCAGCTCATTCACGCGGAGAGTTAAAAATTCAGCCAGGATGCTATGTTTCCATGCCAGGCACTAGCATTCTCACCTTGAGATCTAGCTGGAGGAGTGAGAATCAAGAGTAGCAGAAGATCATGAACCCTACAGTTCATCCCACAGCCCTACAGGATAGACAGAGAAACCAGGAGGACCAGGAAGCTGGATGAACAGCATCTGACATCCTAGAGCTCATATGTTAAGTAAGGTCACTATGGTTTAATGGATGTTTATCCCCTTAACAGGCAGGCCTGGTGTGCTGCAGTCCATGGGATTGCACAGGACTGAGCCACTGAACTGAACTGATTCTCTTAAGTTACATTTACATGTCAAAGGTGACAATAGGTGGTTGTGGCCTTATCCTATTCTCCCTTGCTGACACACAAGAATGGCCCGCCCCTGAGTGCTCATCTTGAAACTTACTTGCCAGCTGCTGCTATTATTGTAGGTATAACCACATCAAAGACAAAATTGTTTTCTAAAGGGTTTGGTTTGCTCTCTGTCCTAGAAAATGATCAAAAGAAAAAAATGCCACAACTTGATTTTGTGGATGGAATTAATTCTAACTAGATCTGCAAAGTAGGAGTATACGGGACCATGAAGGGTCTAGAATAGATGGAAAGACGTTCCAAGAGCTGAACAGAATGGTCATTTTTCTTTCTTTTTTTTTTGACCAATTTTATTTATTTATTTTTTCCATTTATTTTTATTAGTTGGAAGCTAATTACTTTACAATATTGTAGTGGTTTTTGCCAGAATGCTCATTTTTGCTGCTGTTGTTTTTGCTTATTTATTGGCCGTGTGGGATCTCAGTTCCCTGACCAGGGATCAAACCAGTGCCCCCTGCATTGGAAGGCAAAATTCTTAACCACTGGACTGCCAGGGAAGTCCCTGAAAAGTGGTCACTTTGCAGATAACCTGTTCCCCTTGGGATGTGGGCCTCTGTGGCCTTGAATGGTGGGTGTAGAGAGAGCTTATTCTTGGTGTTGAAAATATGAGCTCTCCTGCGTTCTAGCTGGGTGATAGGGCAGGCTTTTCTCCTCTCATTACAGGTCATTGACATGGGGTAGAAGTGGGTAATAGTCTCCTTCACAAGATTGTTGTAAGGACTGAATGAGGAAAGCCAAGAAAACCGTTTCCCCAGTAGAAATTAGCACTGAATAAACGCTAACACTAGGGCTGTTATTAGCATCCTAACTCTATATGGACAGAATAGCTAATTGAGCTTTTAGTATTTTGAAATTAAAAGTTCTCGGTAATAACAAACACCTTGTCCTGCTGGCTGTGAATGGCAATTCCTTTTTTAAGTTTAATACAGAATTTTCCTAGAACTCTGTACACTTATGGATATGAAAGTACAAAGAACAGAATGACAGGAAAATATTTTTCCTTAAGCATTATGATTTTAGCATATGAATATTTTCATAAGGTATTTTAATACTACATTTATTTAATAAGTTCTTAAATATTACCTATGGTTTTTCTTTTTTTTAAACCACTCATGTTCTTTTCTACATTAGAAGAAATGATTTTAAAAATCATAAGGCTTGGGTAAGGAAAGACACACAAAAAATACATTTTTGCCTGTGGGTTCTACAGGAAATGCAACATTTCCCCAAGAATGCATGAAATGAGTGAATAAAACATGATTTTATGAATCATAAAATGAACACATACCACACAACCCTTTAAATTGAAGCAAACAGGGATTATTTTCCATCTTATGAGGAAATATGGATATTTTTACACCTTACAAGAACATTTTTCTTTATCTTAGAGACTTTAATGTCCTTGTGTATTTTGATAATATTCACATAACTAAAATATATACAAGCAGTCAAATATGATAATGAAGTACATGAATTTAATAATTTTTTGTTCTACATCAGTTTAATATTCTTCACATCAGTTGTTTCACCCAAACTGCAGGGTTCGGTTGGATTACAATCCATTTTGACATTAAAAATTGTGACTTTATCAATGAGTTGTTTCAGCTCTAAAGCATTTCAAAAATTCTATTCTAACTCTGAGGGAAAATTGAGACATATAAATGATGTGAAAAGTTGAGTCACCTAAATCATGTAGGTTAAGAATCATACTTCCCTTTGGTTTTGTAATGGTTTTGGCAAAAATGTAATTAGAAGGTGATTTGCTCAGTTCTGTAATTCATTTGATATAAAGAGCCAAAGACAATTAAAAACCCACCTCGCCACCCAAATGGGCCCCACAGAAGGACATTCTCAGCCCTACCCACAATAGGCTCCATCAGCCTCCCGTCTCCAACTGGAGCACTGGGTGGCCTCACTTCTGACCGGGAGCCAGAACTGGTGTGGTGTGCACCTCACCTGGGCCTGTCTCAAACACATCCTCTGAACTCACAAAACCAGAGTCCCCCTCAGCACCAACTCGAACTTTGTATGCTGTTCCTGGCATTAGACCCTTTAACCCAAAGAAGCTCCAAGAACCATTTACAATTTCTCTCCTCCATTCTTCTTTGCCTATGGAAATTTTGCAAAAACAACACATTTGAATGTTTTAAGGGAATGGAAATCATTTAATGCTTCAAAAAAGGAAAATACACTTTATAGGCAAAAGACAAAATCTAAGGTGCTTCAGTTTATCATTTTAGATGACATAAGTTGAGTTGTGTCAAATAAATCAATGAAAATGAACCACTACATGACAATATCCTCAAAGAAAAATCAACTGGATATCAGATGACATTTTAACTGCATATATACCCACTGGATTAAATCTTTTTAACACGAGAGAAACTTCTTGATCTGTACCTTGCCTTGTGAAATTACTGACTTTCTCTAACGACATTTATGAAAAGAACTGTAATACATTAAATAACTTGATTGAACTATGGAAAGAACTGGTTTTTTTTTGATTCACAAGACAAATCTTTCAGTAAACTTAAATGCCTTCAAATTTATCCAAGTTATAGATTCAACCTTTCTCAAGTACTGGTATTTCTAAACTCATAGGTTTTTAAAAAAATATTTATTTGCACAATAAGGGCCTAAACAGAAAGCTGGACTATATTCAACATTTTGTCACAAACATTCACTGGCCACCCAGCTCATTAAGTGCAGAGCACTGTATTAAGGAGGAGGACTGGATTCTCATACACTCTGAAAATTTAAGTTCCCCCTCTCCTAGTAGATGTGGCCAGGATATAAGTAGAGTACCTGACTTGGGAATACATTAAACATAGAAATAAAATTATTTTTTATTACTCTTATTTACAAGTCATGGGTAAAGAGTTTTAAGTACCACAAACTAAAAATAACATAAGCAATGGAACTTATTATGTCCCTTGTATTTCATAACATGAACCAACGAGACTCCTAATTATGTATAAAATATATAGGTTGATGGTTCACTCTAATTTTTTCACATACATTGGATTCATTTATTTAGATCAAGTTATTTTTCAGGACGATCCACAGTGCATCCTGAAGATGTTCTCAATCTCTTCAAATATAGCCCCCCAATTAAAACCCAGGTAATGAAATCATTTCTTACTGCCAGCTACACCATATTCAACATAAAAGTTCACAAGCTCTGGTCCCTCATATTCCCAACTGATATTGGCTGAGGTCTCAGCAGCGGCAGTAGCAAGTTTGCTGATCCTGGGGTATACTGCTTAAAATAAATATTCAACAGAAAAATAAAACAGATAGACAGACAAGTCAAATTGCAAAATCAAACACACAAACAATGTAAAATAAGTTTAAGTACTCTGAAATTGTTCAAGTCAAATGAAATTGATAACAGGGTTCATTTCTACTTCACTTTACTTCACTTCTTAAATTATAGCATTAGGAAACTAATGAGAAATCAGAAATAATGACACATACATATTAAAATGTATGAGTTCTATGATGTGGGTCCTGAACAGTATAAACTGTTGTCCACGAGAGACAGTCCCGAGAGCATCAGAGTCTCCATGTACTGATGTACAGTGGGGATGAGGTGCTGAACAATGCTAGGGGCAGAGGTCACAGTGTATGAGACTGCAAGGTCAAACCCAATACTAGTGGCTGCTTTTCCATGCTACTTATCATCTCAGTGTAGGTCTTTAATGAATTGGTGTTTAGATAAAAAAAATAATAGTGGCTTCTGATGTATTTTGAGTCACAAATTTCTTTAAGAATCTGCCTCTGGGAAATTCAGGGACCCCAGGTGAGAAGCAGCTGCCCTGGAGAAGGTTGGATAGTTAGGGTACACTGAAAAAGAAGCTGCAAAAAAAAAAAGCTCAATACTAGTTATCAGAAGTGAAGAAACAAGAAATAAAATGAATAAGAACTATTTCATTTGACACAGTCCAGAGAGCAAGACAATCTTACCTGACTGTTCATTACATACCATGTTCTGAGAAAATCATAGTGTAATCTAATGTAACCTAGTGTAATCTAACGTAATCTAGTGTAATCTAGTGTAATCAGGTGTAAGGCCAACTGATATGAAGAACTGACTCCTTGGAAAAGACCCTGTTGCTGGGAAAGATTGAAGGTGGGAGGAGAAGGGAACGACAGAGGATGAGATGGTTGGATGGCATTGCCGAATCAATGGACATGAGTTTGAGTAAGTTCCAGGAGTTGGTGATGCACAGGGAAGCCTGGCGTGCTATGGTCCATGGGGTCCCAAAGAGTCGGACACAACTGAGCTACTGAACTAAACTGAACTGAATCTAAACAGCTTCCTGAAACATCAGATTATGGAACCTACATGATGCAAAAGGCTTGCTACCTAGTTAAGATGACATCTACAGTCACTAAAAGATGTTATTTGAGCTGTTATTTGAGATGTTACCCGAGCCTGACAATTCTATCAACCTTCACAATGGCCTACAGTAAAAATGACATAGTTATAGCTATATTAACTTGGGTAGTTAAACAGTGATATATCAAATTATTATCCCAGGGGAAATATACTAAGATAGTAAACCAGAACGCAGGAATGGGTTTATTCAGGCTCTGAAATTAAATTCCAAATTATTTTATATAATTTAGAAGCCAAAACCCTCTACTGAAACAAATTCAATGAAATAGCATTTCTTAGAATCAAAAAGAGAAGTATATTAAACAAATTCAATACTGCATTTGACCTCTGAGATCTAATTCACCATCACATATATATTGCATGCTCCTCTGTGCTAAGGATGGGGGACAGCAGAAAGCAAAACTGATTATGGAATTACATAGGGTCCTTCTGTGGACCTAACTGATTTAGTTGTCTGAGGTTTTCATCTTAAAGGAACAGTAATAAAAATATGATCAATCAACAGAGACACAGTTAAAACATTTCCTGTATCTAAAGCATCAGTGGCAAAAAATCCAGGCAAAACACTAATTTTCCTCAAAAATTTTTGGAATCATGGAACTGAGGAATGTAGTCTTGGCCTAATTATGGAAGATGTTCAAGGCAGAGCCATACCTTCCAACAGAAGAGCAATTTGCTGCTGCTTCTTTTTTTGCTGATTCTTAAAGATACCCAGAGAACACAGTACAATTTCCTAAGGCTATCCTGTTGGGCCCTTCTTATCACAGAGAATTCTAACCCTCTTTGCTTTTAATCCCCAGTCGTGCACTTACTGAACCGATACTCCTGAGCACCTGTGATGTGCTGGTGGGATGTGCTAGTGTTATTTCTTCTCTGGGCTTTATCTAGTCTGTATCTAGTCCCTCCTCCTACTGTACGTCATTCTCTGTAGAGACCACCAGCAGAGTTAACTAAGCTTTAACTTCCAAAACTATATCTCCGATTCTGTCACTTCCCTGTTTCAGATGTGGATGGCTTACTTCTGCCCAAGATGGACTGCTGTGTATAACCCAAATATCCTGGTGGTTTTTAAACCCCGTGACTTTGTTTATGCCCCCTCCCAAGAATTTATACAAACCACCTTCCTAATTCATCTGCTAAAATTCCATCTGTCCTTCAAAGCCCAGTTCAACATTACTTTCCTTGGGAAGTTTTTCCTGATCCCGTTTGGCAAAATAAATGGTTCACTTCTCTAAGATCAGATAACGTTTTCAGTTCCATCTATTTTCACTCTTTTTTTTTTTTAATGTATTGTCTTACCTGCTAGATTATAAGCATACCAAAGGCAGAATTTGCCTTACTGTCCAACACACAGTGCCTTAAAAAGGGCTGGTGCTTTTTATGGGCCAGATAGACATGAGCTGTTGAACTGACTGAACCTTCTCTATAGTTAGGGATTTGGAGCAGGGAGGGAGGTTGCTTCTTTGTTTTTGGTTTGGTTTGGTCCAGGCCAAATAAAGTTGTGCACTTTAAATTTGCTTTTGACTCACTGGCCTTTTTTCTTGACCTGATCTATAGCTGTGGGATGGACTCTGGTATATTGATAAAGTGAGAGTCTGACCACAGAGAGGATTCGTCTTCAGTCCCTTAGTCAGAGCTCTCCTCTGCTCTGTCCTGTTTGACCATAGTCAGCTGCTAATTTGGTCAAGAACTAGGTTCAGTTCTTGACTTACCAGTTAGTTTTTCCCTATTCCTTTGCCTGAACTGGTCACCTCACCCAAATGCTCTGATGCCTGCTCCCAAGGTGAGAAAGTAGGTAATAATCCATAGATAAAGCAGAGTCTATCCATCAGCAGTGCTGGGACCATAAGTCAAATCATTATCCATGTGCTTTCAGTTCATTTCTACAGATGCCTTCACAGGTCTATTTTCCCAGAGACCCTGAAACTATTGAAAGGGACATAGAAATTGAACAAAGGCAGCCAAATGACTACAATTTCTCAAACCAGTATTGAGAGTTTTGACCAAAGACCAAAAGAAGTGACTCCTGAAGACCTCAAGAGTACAAGAGTACCTATTTCCATGCTCAAACTGAGAAGAGTGGTAAGAAACAGGGTTAGCCTAGAGTAATACACCTAACTGAATTCTCTTGGTTTCTAATTAATGATTTTGATAATCATTTTGTAATTCTATATTTGAGAGCTTTGGTTTCATGAACATCTCTTAAAATCTGTAAGAAAATTTAAAAGTGTAAATTTCAAATCTATCTCAATAAAGAAGGAAAACAGAGAAGAGAATAGAATTCATTCCTAGAATGAAAAAAGAAACATTTTAAGGAAGGAAAACCCAGGGAAACAAATTATTCTTCAGCACTTTAAAGTCTTATCATGGTTAAATATTATCACTTTATGTAACCAATGTTTAATTACTGGTATACTATTAAATGAAACAATATAGAAAAGAAGGTTAGATTTAGCTTTTTTGAAAAAATTTTAAACACCATAATCTTATCTGAGTTCCACCAGATTTCAACACTGGGGGCTTCAAAAACCTTCTGAGACTCTATTTTTGCTCATCTCTATAACAAGAAGTAATTCAAAATTCAATTTAGTAACATCAAATGGTAAAACCTGAACTATTTTAATTAAGATTTCTTTTAGTTCATCTTAATTCATTAAAATCAGCGGGTGATATTTTTTCCACTGGCATACATATCCTTTTCCAATATGACAAGTCAGTGGAAAACGCAGACAACCCCGCCACAGCTCAATTACTCGGCTGCTGCCTCTAGGCAGAGTGCAGCGACAGGCTGCTGCACACGGAAGGAGGCCAGGCTTTCTCTGGAATGGTCCCAGGAAAGGGTCGAAGGGGAGCCCAGCAGCAAATTATTGTAAGACAACCAAGGATTTTAACGGACATGTAACCATCCCCGGAAAAAAGCACACATAAAAAACAGAGGCTCCCATCCTTACACGATCTTGTGAAAATTTTGAATTTTTACGACTTTGTTCTTTGGAGTCTAAAAACACCTATAAAACATTATTAAGTTGATTGAAAATAGCTACAGTTCCTATTCCATCATTCTGAAATCTAGCTGATCTACATTTTATAATTTACCAAGACTGTGAGTATAAGATTTTTAAGAAAAGAGAAGATAAGATTGGGTCTAAGCTCCTAATATTTGAACAATTTAGGGCAAAGTGAGTATTTATTTTGGTTGACTTGTTCTTCATTCCTATTTGTACTTTTTTGGTCTGTCAAAGTCCAAGAAAATCCCTGGCCAGGGGTGTTCTCTATGGGTACAGTGCCCAGTGAGGCAGGGAGGTCTCTACCGCTCGCTAAAAAGCTGACAGATCTGACAAGAGTCAAAGATTGAAGGAATCTCTGGGTGGAAGAAATTCTACAACTCATTCAAGCACCATTCTCCCAACCAATCTTCCTCACCCAGAGATCTGTGAGCAATAAAGGAGAACAAAAGTAATTCCCTGTGATCACTGGTGCTTCCCCAGAGAGGGGAGACTTGAGTAGTTGGGTGGAGACAGAAATGAGTAACATAGCTGAGTAGAGCATGTGGGCTGTCTAAACTTGCTCAGAGGGGACCCCACTGGGGAGACTTTCAGCCCTGGGCCAGTTGGAGTGTACAGTGAAGTCAAAATTCCAAGTGGACAGTGCAATGTGATGCCAGCAACATGTACACTGAGTTTAGGAGGATGACTAAATTGGATAGAACGGAAAGCTCAGTTGATCTGATTTCTTAACTGGCTGTTTTCATCATAGGGCTAGTATTTCTGAGCCCTTCATAGACAGCATGGTCATCATGAGGGACTGTGACAAAGCCACAGTTTGGGTCATGTCTGATCCAGCCACAATCCTTAGCATTAAAAGCCAAGAATAGGATTTGGACCTGGGATAAGTCTTGAGAAAGGGTGAATTCAATGTGTGGCTTTCTCTTTGTAAAAAAAGGCTAGACATGAATTTTAAAGTCAAGGTCTTGCAGGATCTTATCTTTCTGTTGGTGTTTCAGAGCTTATTTTATTTTCACTTTTAACCCATGCTGCACTTCCCCATGGTTAACATGGCAAATTTCACACATGTAGAAAGTCATGCAGATGAATTATTTTACCTTTGCCTGCACCTACATCAGGTGGGAGAATACCAGCTTTCATGAAGGGAAACAGAAACAGGACACTATATAGTTAGCATGTAAAGCTACATAAAAACACTTCTTAAAATGCTAAAGCATGCAAGAAGAATGGAGTGTACCACATCAGATACAGGGGAGAAAGGTATGCTGGTGTTCCCAAACTTACCAGTAATCAAATCCCCACATTACTTAAAGTGCTTTATTCATACTTGCCTATTATGTAAGACACTTGGGAGATTTCAAACCAAATTTCAATTTCTAATGCTATGGAAGATAATCAAATAAATAATCCTTAAGCAGTTCTATAATTTAGAGGCATGCAAAATCTTCTACTTTTTTTTTTATCATTTTCACTGAATCTAAAGTTTTTCAAAATCATTTTAAAAGTATGAAAGGAAGAATTCCTTCCTTTCCTAAATACTTTAATGGGGCTCTTTTGTTTTCTCCGTACCAGATGGCATAGCAAACTATGAAGTCCCATGTTCAAACATAAAAGTAAATGCATTATCTAATAACTGTTTTGATTTCCTTGCCAGAAAACCTAAATCAGTATGTAGACTAGCAAAGTTTTTCTGATGAATCTAGACCACAGCCAGAATTACATGTATTTATTTGTGTATAGGTCTGCATGTCTGTGTGTGCATGAATGTGTGTTACACATATATGTACGCATATGTGTGTGTATATCTATATGCAAAGTTGTAGACTGGAAAAAAACATTGTCTTGAACTGTGAATTCAAGTGTGGCAAAATGTAATTTCCTACTCTTGCCTCAACATTTTAATACATGTTTAAAAGGGACTTAAAAAACAAATAGCAAATCATTATTCCAGTATGAATTAAATCATTGTTTATATATATTTCAGAAATAGAAGTTACTAATACATGTTTGTATTAATTGGGTAACATGGATACTTCCACGGTAAGAAGGAAAGAAAAAACATAAACTTAATGATTTTTGTCTCATGATACTTCTAATTACATGGATTATATACATACCCAGCTTACCTTCATCCACAGTTGTTATTGCTTCTTCTGTTATTTGACTTCCTGATCCTGCTGCTGTTTGCGCATAGAAATAAAACTTATACCGAGTGCTGAAATTTAAATTTTTTAAAGTCCAGCGGGTCTTGTTGGCAGGAATTTTCAGATCTACCAGAGGGCCTAACTCATGTGTGCTATTAACTGTCAACAAGAACATAAACAAAATAAGGTAATAAAATAAATGAACAAACCAAACAAAAACAAACACATTGACAGAGAACAAAGCAATGGTTACCAGAAGGGAAGGTGTGTCAGGAGAAGGGGAAATGGGTAAGAGAGTCAACTGTGTGGTGATGGAAAGAAGCTGAACTTCTAGTGGTGTATACAGAAGAGTATATACAGAAGCTATAGTGTATATAAAAATTAAAACAGTATTGTACACATGAAACTTACATAATGTTGTAAGCCAATGTAACCCCCATTAAAAAAGAACAAAGTCATTCCCCATTCACTGCTGTAGGAACACTATCATAAATAAATTCATCAACCTAAAATGTTAAACCTGGATTACACTGAGTTGTGTAACCTTACGCACTCTTTGTCCGACATAATTGATAACCTTACCTAGTCCTATAAATGGGAGATTGGGCTTGACACACAGAAACTACCGTATATAAAACAGATAACTAAGAAGGACCTACTGTATAGCACAGGGGTGCTTCTCCATACTCTTATATGGCCTATGTGGGAAAAGAATCTAAAACATGAGTGGACATATGTGTATATGTATATATATAACTGAATCATTCTTAGCTCTACATCTGAAATTAACACAACACTGTAAATCAACATACTCCAATAAAGATTACAAAAAAGAGAATGATCTCAAGATTCACCCTGTGATTATAATACAAATGCATCTGTGTAAGTATGTATGTACATACATAGACAGGTATTTAATTTTGCTTTTGCAAGCCTTTTAAATATAAAAAAAAAACTATGGGATTAACCATTTAAAAATTCCTATAATATGGTGCAACAAGGGGAAATATAGTCTCCACTGGCTTCTAAGCTGGGACAATTTTATATATATAGACATAGACATAGACATAGACAGATATACATAGACAGATATTTAATATATATACACAGACATTTAATTTTGCTTTTGCAAGCCTTTTAAATATAAAAAATAAACAATGGGATTAACCATTTACAAAATTCCTATAACATGGTGCAACAAGGGGAAATATAGTCTCCATTGGCTTCTAAGCTGGGAGAATTTTATAGCTGAATCTCAGTAGCATTTCTTATCTCCATTTTAGCAGATGGAGTCATGTGTTCTTAAATAACGCCTAAACATGTCTTCAGGGCCCTTGTGCCAAATGTACCCTTTTTCTTCCCATTTTCTGGTTCTATATAACACCCACATAGGTAATGACAGTACCCACCTAAACCCCATGCTCAAGGTCTGTACTATTCTACAGATCACTTAATGTTCAAAAGCATATATGTCATTTTTCTTTAAAAAGTATGATTTGAAGTTCCTTCTAGAATAACAGTTGAAAGTATATATATATATATATATTTTTTTTTTTTCTACAGCTATAAGGAAACAACTCATTTGTATTTTAAGATAACCATTAAGATCTTTTCCTTCTTAAGCCATCCAGTTCCTTTCTCCCCATAACTTACTTGGCTGATATTTTAAGGTATACTCTGTCAAAATGCCATTCGGGTGACTTGGTGGCTCCCATTCCAAAGTGAGAGAATCTAGTGTTGGATTAACAATCTTCAAAGAGGATGGAGCGCTGGGGACTTTAAATGAGAAGTATAGTCAACACAGAAGTTTTTGAATGTTTCAAACTGCATTAAAGTGACATATTTCACCAGATCTATACCATGCATCAAAATTTTTATAACTCATTCATGATGCAGCTGAAAATATGTTAATAGAAACCTGTTTCGCCTCACCATTTCCATCTAAAGTCATTAAAACCATTCTCTCCAAATACACAAGGACTTTGCCTTTATATGAACCCAAACTAATGTTCAAACTAATATTGTTGTTGTTTTTTTAAAGAGACAGTACTTGTTTGTTTCCTGAATGGGGTCTTAATAAAAGCAAACTAGTAACTGAGCAGAACTAGTAATCTAACCAGACCTGTGAGGAGAAGCAGCTGCATTCTGGGCCATGAAGGACTGTTTTCCCCAACAAACCAGGAGTCTGCAAACAGTCAGCACACGCTGCGTGCTGGGCTCTGGGCCTGAGCCAGCCTGTCCAGGTGCAGAGGAGCTCTCATCCCAAGAGTTGACAGATGCCCAGCATCTCATGGTGATGGACAACAGCCTGGTTGCTGGCAAACCCCTGGCTCTGGGGAAGGCCTGCAGGGAGTCAGGTTCTCAGTGGCAGAGGCTGGCAGATTATCAGAGGACACATGCCTGGTCTTCTTTTATTCCCTTTCTCATGAGGATGATGGATGATGGCAGTCCTCCTTCATGATCATTACCTTCTCTACCCAACCTATCATGCTCCCTAGACCCTCCTGTCATTAGAGCCAGAAACCAGGTAGTCAACTAGAATTTCTCCCTCTGCCTCATTTTTACCATCTCTGGAACATGAAATTCTGCCACATCCACCCTGGTAACCTCAACTGTATCCCTTCCCTCCTCACCTCTCAGCTGCTGTCCCCTTCAGGCCCTTGGTGGCCTTTGACTGAGCCTAGCAGAGTCCTGGCATATAATTCCAGGTTTCCTCATATCACTCCTTTGAGAATCTGACACCCATAAACACCCCCCTGAAAAATACATATCCCTTGTATATAACACTAGGGCGTTTCATAGAGCTCCTTAAACCTATCCATCAACCTCTTAAGAGACTACAGTTCCAGGTTAGGAGCTCCTGGTTTGAGGGCTAACATCCATAGCATTTAAGATCAGCGATCATACTGGTCCTCCCAAATTGAGCTTCCTCTCTTTTCTCACCATTCTTGGCTGCCTGACTTACAGTTCCCTGAAGGAGCCATGCTGCTTCCTACCTTTGTGTGTTGGACATACTACTTCATCTCTAGTCTGTCCTTTAATCTCCTGGCCCTCTTTCTCTGGCACCATCCCCTGAGCTATCTAAAGAACCCGTGTAAGGTCTCACCAGTGAAAGCCTCTAGTGGAAGGAGCCCTGACCTCCAAGGAGCAATGAGGTTGAGGACAAGGCATTGTAATGAGACGGGAGTTGGGACACAGTGACTCTCAGAGGCTGCTGGGCAGCTGCCAGACCATGAGCCCTTCAACCAGAAGTCAGGACAGGGTTTGTCTGTAAACTGCTTTTATTTGTATCTGGGTATATGTTTGAAAAAAAAAATTACTAATTAAAAAAGATACATGCACCCCAATGTTCACAGCAGCATTATTTACAACTGTTCAGATATGGAAGCAACCTAAGTGCCCATCAACGGATGAACAGATGAAGAAGATATGGTACATATATACAAGGGAATACTACTCAGCTATAAAAGGAATGAAATAATGCCATTTGCAGCAACATGGAGGAACTTGGAGGGTACTATGCTAAATGAAGTAAGTCAGACAGAGAAAGACAAATACGATATGATACCACTTATATGTGGAATCTAAAAAAATACAACAAACTAGTGAATTTAATAAAAAGGAAGCAGACTCACATATACAGAGAGCAGACTAGTGGTTATCAGTTTGGAGTGGCAGGGGGAGGAGGAATACAGAGGTAGGGGAGCCAGAGGTACAAATTATTAGGCATAAAAATAAGCTTCATGAATATATTTACAACATGGGGAATATAGCCAAGATTTTATAACTATAAATGGAGTATTACCTTTAAAATTATGAACTGCTATACTGTATACCTATAACTTACATAATATTTGAATTGCAACTGTACTTCACCAGGCTCCCAGGTGACTGCGCCCAGACTTCCAGCGCCAACTCCCACATCAGCATGTTTCGTTCTTCCCTCCCCCTCCCCCTGCCATGGCCTGCATTTGGAGTGACTCTTCCCTTCTCTTCCCAACATATTCTATTAAGACCTCCAACCTTTGGGGACTTCCCTGGTGGTCCAGTGGTTAAGACTCCATGCTTCCAATGCAGGGGGCACAGGTTGACCTCTGGTTGGGGGAATTAAGATCCCACATGCTGTGTTAGCATGAACTCTGAAGCTACACTGAGAAAAAAGTAAACTACCACCTAGAGGATTCTTTTCCTTTCTAGATGTTTTTCTTAGGCAATCACATATAGTTCTTATGCTTTTTGGCTAAGGTAACTGAAGGTTTAAAGAAGTTATATAACTTGCTTCGGGTCAGAAAGTTAATGATCCAGGTCAGCATCAAATTAGCAACATTCTACAAGGCACTGTAATAAGATGGCAGCATTGTACATCTCATTGTAATGAGATGCTTCCATATCTTAGCAATTGTAAATAATGCTGCTGTGAATATTGGGGTACATGTATCTTTTTTAATTACTTTTTTTTTTCAAACATATACCCAGACACGGATAAAAGCAGTTTACAGACAAAACCTGTCCTGACTTCTGGCTGAAGGGCTCATGGTGCTGGCAGCTGCCCAGCAGCCTCTGAGACTCACCTGAGTGTCCCAACTGAGTGTCCCAACTCCCATCTCATTACAATGCCTTATAGAACCTTGCATAAGTGTCTGTCAACAGATAGTGGATAAAGAAGCTGTGGTACATATATACAATGGAATACTAGTCAGCCATAAAAAGAATGGAATTTTGCCATTTGCAGCAACATGGATGGACTTGCAGGGTATTATGCTAAGTCAGACGGTGAAAGATCTTTGGCAGTATGACTAAGTGTGGAGAAAAATAATTAAGTTGAGAGAAAGGTAGTTTTGGGGAAGCCTGTGAAGCCTTATCCACAGCCTCAGGCCATAGATGAGCTGACACTTTGCCAGCTCTGAGTGTGCTGTGTTCATCTATGGGACAAATCACACTTGGCTTCCAGAATATACCTTACTTTGGGGCCCTTCTGTTATCCAAAGCCTCTCAAGATGTGCCATACTCTCCTAGGATCTCAGAAATACATCCAGCCTACCTCCTTCCGGAGTACTGAAGACCTTGTCAGCGCTGGCTGGGCCCTCCCCTTTCCCATTGACCACACGGACATTCAGTGAGTAGTGGCTGAAGGGCTCCAGCCCAGGCAACATGCCGTGAGTCTTGCTGCCCTGGAAAGTAAGGATCTTCTTTTCAAGATGGCGCCTGTTTCTTGTCAATGAACTCTGTGCCTTCCAGTAGTAAATCTGGAACAGCAAGAGGAAAAGTCAGGGATGGACAAGGGATCAACAGAATCTTCATGATCACAAAATTAAAGCTTTATGTTTTTTCCCCAGAAAGTTCCCTGGGTACATTTTAGACTAGTGAAACAATGGACAAATATTGATTTTGAGGCAAGCGAGTAGGACCCCACAGGTAGTGAGAGAAATTAAATTAAGAATATTTGATGAAGCTGGACTATACTATTTTGTTAGAGGAGTCTAAGTGAAATAAACTAAAGAAATGAAACAGCATGAGACCCATAGAGAAGGATTTAAGTGTCCTTTACTTATATAAAATATTCTAAAAGTAAAAATCATTGTTGTTGTTTAGTTGCTAAGTCGTGTCTGACTCTTTTACAACCCCGTGAAAAAAATTAACGATTACTGCCCAATATTTACAAACTTTTCCAGACTTTACAACTTCAAGTACAATATATCATTTAGTTTAATCCTAAAACCCAAAGCGAAGGTGTCACAACTTTTATTATGACTATTCCTATAGTACAGATGAGCCCCTGGGCTATCAAGAGGCAAGAAGACCCTCTACGAAGTCTATGGCTTTCTCACTAAACCAAACTCATGGCTTAATTAAAAGTATTTATTTTTTGGCACTAAATTGCAGACACAGATTTTTAAGAGATAAAGTATCAATTAACTTTGGATAAAAATGCAGAATTGCTATTTATTAAGTCCTCTTAAATTCTCTTAGGAGTTTAAAAGCACTTTCAAAAGAAATCAACATATCTACAGAATCTGGCCAAATTGAACATGATGCAGTGCAAAAACTGGCCTCTAGACGTCAGGGTTTAACAAATCAAAGCAGTGACTTCTTGGTCTCTAGGAAAGTTCTTTGACCACCCGTCAATCAAAAATATGAATCAGTCTTTCTATGCTTCCCAAGAACAAAGAAAATTGACGTTTCTAAGAATGACCTAGTTGGGACTACATGATCTTGAACTAAAATCTAAATTATTAACAACAAAAGTCTACATTGTTCTCAGAACAATTTTGTTTGTTCAACACATGCAGTCACTATCGCTTTAAAGCTAGGTGCATTTCATTACACTGTAGTTTTCTGAACATTAGTTTTTCCCATTTCATGCATTTGTTAACTGTTGAGTTGGCAGACTGTTAGATTATAAGTGGGGTAAGTGGAGAAAGTACTTTTCTCTCACTTTGTGAACAGTGAGATTTTGATCTGACTCTAGCTGGGATGCTGCAGAGGTGGCTTGCCAGATGAACTCTCAAGGCTTCCTCCAGCCAAGAAAACTGAATCTGGCATTGCCTTTCACTTAGATGGGCAGGTTCTAAGAAAAAAACAAGAAAAGTGTCTTTCACTTGCCCGATAGCCCTGCAGGTGTCCTCGGATACTTTTCAGAGGTACAGGGTCCCAATGCACCTCAGCTAAGGTACTGTTTACCACGTTGACACGCACATTCCCGGGAGCCACCATTGGGACTGGGGAAGATGAGAAAGGGGGTAAGAAGTATCAATGTCATTTTGAATTTCATGCAAAAATGTCACTGTCTCATAATTTTGACTTGACACATGCCCCAATCCTATTCCATGAATTATCAAGCAGGAGAGTAATTTTTCGTTTTTGATATCTGTTCATTTGACTTTGTGAGAATAACATATCTTTTTTAAAAGTAATAACTTTTAACATTCTGAACCTATTTTCTACATAAGTAGGCTGTTTAAATGCAGAAGTGTTGAGCAAAATAATTGCTGCCTCCCTCCTTCCCAATCTAAATACCTCTGGACATGGCCTTGACTTGCACCTTGGTAATCTGTTTTGCTGGGGGAAAAAATATACACAAAATAGCATCAGATACTTACGGTCTTCTCCAGAATGTCCCATGACCACAGCTGGCTCTGGGGCAAACCCTGCATCATTCAGGGCCTGAACTTTGATCAGGTATGGAACAAACGTTGGGGTGCCCGAGACAATGTATTTGGATACATTTGCCACAACCACAGACGTCCATTCATCATCGCCATCCTTCTGGCGCCAGCTAACTTTGTACTGAAGGCCTGGCCCATTAGATTCAAAACCATTCAAGGGCTACAAGAAAAGCCAGATAATCAGAGCTTATAAAACAGATTGACTGCATCATCTTACACTGGAATGGCAAGTTCAAATCCCAGACTTAAGGACAGTGAGCACTGAGATGATAAAATATAAGCTATGAACAATTTCATCCAGGAAACCTTTTGTCTTTTTTTCACATGTGATGAGATTCATAGCTTGTTTGGGATCAACACTTCAAAGGTAGTTCATTTCTTTTTTTTTTTCTTTTTTAGGTAGTTCATTTCTATCCTGAAGTAGTAAAAATCACCCCAGCCTCTCAAATTCCGGCTTCACAGTTATGGGTGGGTGACATAAAACTTTTCAGTTATATAATTTCCTTTCTGTATTTCTGCTTGTGTGACAGTACATCAGTCTTTATCTTACTTGGAGACTGAAACTTGTGAACTATTTCTTTATTAAAAAAAAAAGGTACTGGCTTATTCTGTCCTGTTTCTCCATGCATGTATACAAGTACACACAGATGTGTATGCATCTAGGTATGGCTGTACGGGTCTATCTAAAGTAAGTTTTATAAAACCACAAGTAAATATGTATTAATTTTTCAAGTCCAGAAAATACAGGCCAAAAAGAAAACGGTAGAAGTTGACTACGGGTACGTGTTTTCTAGATGGTTCTTTATGATGATGATAATTCTAGTCAGCATTTATTGAGCATGTATATGTGTTAGGCACTGTCCTACATGCTTTCTATGCATTAACTCCTTTAATCTTATGAGGTTGGTTCGTTGCTATTCCCATCACACAGATACATGAAGGAGATGTTAAGTGTCACCAGTAAGTGGCAAAGCTGGGATTTACACACGTTCATTTTGGCTTCAAGGATCAAGCTTTTAACTACTACACAAGAAAGGAAGAAAGAAAGAAAAGAAAGAAAGAGTCCCAAAAATGGGTGAAAGGGGATTTTTAATATGGATATTATTTAAAAATAATAATATTTTTATTATTTTGGATGGGGGAGGGGGAGGAGGCTCATGAGACAGGGGATATATGTATAACTATGGCTGATTCGAGTTGTTATATGACAGAAACCAACACAACATTGTAAAGAAATTTTCCTCCAATTACAAAATAAATAAAAAAACTTATCTTTCCACTCTAAATATACCGAGGAAAGTTGAAGATTTCAGACATAGCTCACCTTCCATGTAATCACCAAATTATCTGGCTCTGATCCCAGCCCTTCCACAGCTGTGGGATTTTTATCAGGTTCTAGAAGTCAAGCAGCCACACACTCGTAAGCTTTGATCTTTTGCAAACAGTGGAAAACTTTTTTTATTTCATATCACAGAGGTCCTGCTTTACCTGCAGCTTTAGTCAAATACTGCTCAGATGCCTCGCTGGGCAAGCTCCGCCCCAGGTTGTTTTCCGCCATCACTCGGAAGGAATAGTTGACATAGGGCGACAGCTTCAGCTGGGCTGTGGTCTGTGTTCCAGGAACTTCAGTTTGGTGGTGCCACAGGCCTGGCTCATGCATTGCATCTTCATATTCAATGATGAATTCTGGCCATACCACATACATGCAACAAACCCAAGACATGAACTCATTCACCCAACGGTAGGTTACTAGGATAATGAACAGGATAATCTAACAAGAGCAGCCAAACATGAGTTATCTCACTTTCAAGAAAAAATCATTAGGATATTTTGACTTCAGAGTCCTATTATTGTCCTCAACACTTAAGCACATCCAATAATGTTTGGTATTCTTTCTTTAGCATGTTGAATTAAAATTATTTAGAAGTGACCCACATATTTTTAGGTATTATTGTCCTCAACACTTAAGCACATCCAATAATGTTTGGTATTCTTTCTTTAGCATGTTGAATTAAAATTATTTAGAAGTGACCCACATATTTTTAGGAAAGTATAAACAATGAAAAAAATGACTGATTTTTTTTTTTCCCCACAACAGGAGAAGTTAAATTAAATATAAGAAGGTACCATTTCCTACTACATAGGCTGGCAGCAATCAAGCATTTAACATACTTTGTGGACTTGGACATAGGGAAATGAACATTCTTATGCTTTGTGGGAAGCATGAATTGGTACAACTTCAATGGAGCACAATTTAGAACATCTAACAATATTTAACACAGATACCCTTTGATTGAGAAACTGTGCTTCCAGCAATTTATTTTGAATAAATGTGCTTATGCATATGTTCAAAGATATATGAAAAGGAATCCACATGGCAGCATTGTTTGCAAGTGAAACAACCTAATTTCAAACAAACTAAATGTTCATCAATAGAACACTGATTAAATAAATTATGATGCATCCACACAATGGAATATTCTGCAGCTGTAAAAAATGAATAGGGCTGCTCCACATGTACTGAAACAGAATGATTTCTAAAATATATTGTTAAGTGAAACCAAGAAGGGTTTAGAACATGATCCAGTGTGTGCTGGATACTACAGCTGTATAAACATAGAAAGATTTACTATGATGTACACAGATACACATGTGCTTGAATGTACATGTGTTACTTCTCAGAGGACACAAACTATAATACTGGTGTCCCTGGAGAAACTGAGAATCAGGGGTCGGAGGAAGACTTACTGTTTAATGGATACCTTCTCTCTGTTTCTATGAAAATTTTGTGGTATGTGTCCTTGTAAAAACAGGTATTTATTAGAAAAGATGAATGTACCACAGTGCAGCACTATTTACAATAGTTAGTGCAGTACTATTTACAATAGCCAAAATATAGAAGCAATCTAGATGTCCACTGACAGATGAATGCATAAAGAAGATATAGTATATAAATACAATGGAATATTATGCAGCCATAAAAAGAATGACATAATGCCACACGTGGCAACATGGATGGACCTAGACATTACAATATTAAGTGAAGTAACCCAGGCAGAGAAAGACAAATGACATACAATATTGCTTATATGTTTAATCCAAAAGAAAATGAAGCAAATGAACTTATATACAAAACAGAAATAGACCCATTGACATAAAAATCAAACATGGTCATCAAAGGAGAAATGTAGGGGGAGGGATAAATGAGGAGTTTGAGATTGATATCAACACAGTACTCTATATAAAAGAGATAACCAACAAAGACGTATGGTACAGCACAGGAAACTATACTCAATATTTTGTAATAACCTAGAATGTGAAAAAATAGGTATAAGTGAATCACTCTGCTGTACACATGAAATGAACAACATTGTAAATCAAGTAAACTTCAATTAAAAAATACATGGAAAAAAGGGTACTTAGATATTCATTAATTACCTACTACTTGCCATGTACCATGATACGAATTATAGATACAGAAATGAACTGGAAATATGTGTTGCACTGCTCATAAGCTCATCACTTAGAGTTCTCCTTCTAATCTACATTAATTTGCTGGTGATCTCCAGTTTCATAAACCAATGACCTTCATATTTATATTTTTAGCCTCTATCTCTCCCCTGAACTGCAGTTTTGGATACTTAATCACCTACTCAAGAATTCCACTTGTTTGTTGAGTATGGCATCTCAAATTGGATGTGACCAAGACTGATCCCAATCTCCAGCCCAACTGGTAGTGACAACTCAGGTCAGAATCTTTTGAAGTCCTTTTTGATTCCTCTCTTTCTCTCAAATGCTCAACAGTCCTGTTGGCTGTATTTTTTAAATATATGCAAAATTTCAGCTTACCATTTCTCAGCTTCTCCATCCCCATGAGCTAATACAAGACGTGAAGATTTCTTGCGTGAATTACTGCATAACCTCCTAACTCACAAGTTCCCAAACTTCTCAGTCATGCTGGGCTTAGTGTCCCAGTACTTTTTTTCATGGCTCCTTTAGGTCAAAAGAAATACCTAACATTTCCAAGTAGTAAGGAGTTAGGTCCATATAAACTAGTAAGTGTTTATGTCTTAACATAAAATGAACAGGAAACCACATAACTTCTCCCACCTTGTCACCAAAGTAGATACCACCTTCCTCCTTTCCTGTTTCACACTGATTTTCACACAGTACTTGCTTTTTATCACAGCAAAGGCTTTGCAGAGGTATGACATTGTCACAATGCGACTTGGCACTATTAAAACTCAAACTGTGAACTACCTCCAGCTAGTATTTCATGGGGTATCTGACAGATGTCACTGTATTTTTTTAAAAAAACAAAATTTAAAAATCACAAACTTAACATCTGGAGGCACGCCTGTGAGTTTGCTGAGGTTCTGCATGGTATTTCAATGTATGGTTTGAGAACCATGGTCCTGCCGGGTCTCGCCACCCTGCTACCCTCTTGTTTCTCCATAGACTATTGTCAGCAGAATAGCCAGTGTGATCCACTCTTGTTTAGTCACAAAGTCATGCCTGACTCTTTTTCAATCCCATGGTCTACAGCCTGCCAGGCTCCTCTGTCCATGGGATTTCCCAGGTAAGAACACCGGAGTGGATTGCCATTTCCTTCTCCAAGTGGATCTTCCCAACCCAGGGACTGATCCTGTTTCTCCTGCATCGCAGGGGATTCTTTACTGCTGAGCCATTGGGGAATCCCATTGTGATCCATTCCTCTATTTAAGTCCCTCCAATTCCCTCCCAACCCCTACAATGGAATACACGGCCCTACACATGCACATCCCACTCCACCCACCAACTCTCTGTCCCTTTGACCTTCTCTCCTACTTCACTCCCTCTTGTTCATTTCACTCCAGCTACGGTGGCTTCTGAGCAGACATGCTCCTGTCTCAGGGTCTTTGCTCTTTCTCTTGCTCTCCCTGGGAAATTCTTCCTCCAGATAACTACATAGTGGGTTCAGTACCTCCCTCTTCAGGTCTTAATTGACATACACAAATGTTACCTTCTTTTTTAAAAATTGATTATTTTGTAATTGAAGCATAGTTGATCTACAATATTGTGCTAGTTTCAGATATACAGCAAAGTGATTTGGTAATACATATATAGATGAATGTAACTATAATCATTTCCCATTCTTTTCCATTATAGTTTATTACAATATATTGAATATAGTTCCCTGTGCTAAACAGTAAATCCTTGTTTATCTATTTCATATACAGTAGTGTAAACCTATTAATCCAAAATTCCTAATTTATTCGTCCTGACTTTCCCTTTGGTAACCATAAATTTGTTTTCTATGTCTATGAGTCTGCTTCTGTTTTGTAGATATGTTCATTTGTACCACTTTTTAGATTCATATATAGATGATATCATGTAATATTTGTCTTCTCTGTCTTACTTCACTTAGTATAATAATTTTAGGCTCATCCATGTTGCTGCAAATGACATTACTTCATTTTTTATGGCTGAGTAGTATTCCATTTTCTTCACTCATTCACATGTAGATGGACACTTAAGTTACTTCTATGTCTTGGCAGATTATTGTAAACAGTGCTGCAATGAATACTGGGGTACATGTGTCTTTTGAATTAGGGCTTTCATCTTTTCTGGATATGTGCACAGGGATGGGATTGCTGGATCACATGGTAACTCTATTTTCAGTTTTTTTTTCAAGGAAACGCCATACTGTTTCCAGAGAAATATTACCTTATTAATGTAGCTTTTCCTAACCACCTTGTTTGTAATTATATTCCTTACCCCTGTATTCTTTAATCTCCTTCTCCTGCTTTGTTCTTTGTGTGGTGTAAACATGGACACACACACACAGCCATGTGTATATATATATGCTTATATTTGACTCCTCTAGAAAGCAGATGCAGAGACAGAACTAAATGTGTACAGTGTCAATTTATACATGTATATGGAGGGTTAGGGTTAGCATCAGGGTTAGGGTTAGGTAAGTAAAGTGACTTTTCAAACCCGCAACTGGTAACAGAGCTCAGTGCAGACATCTGAGGTATCTTTCTTTCCATTAGCCCTTGCTATAAAGTGACACATTCACCAGTGTTAACTCCTCACCTTGATGACATCAGCCTAGAGAATAAAATCAGCTGAGGGACCATGCCATAAGGATACTGGAAGAGCTTAGTAAAATTAGACTATGGATAAGCTTAGAGGTTTTAAAATCAGATACTTAAGAGAGCAGACACAAGTCTATAATATGTTTATGCTGCATGAAGACTAAATTGCTTTCCAGTGACTAAGATAATTCTGAAATGATGTGCATGTTGATTTATTATACCTGCTGTAAAGCAGAATAGTTCCAATGAAATTAAGTAAAATCCTCTCCTCTGTCTTCTGTTCTTTAGTGATGCTCCTTTCTCAATGGATTTTCAGTCCTTGATCAGAACACTCACTTCATTCATGCCAAGTTTTCCTGTTCATCCAGTATATTAGCCAGACTTAGCTGGTGAGGATGCTTACAGACTTTTTATTGCCCAGGTTAAAATGACCCCATCAGATTTCAAGGCATTTCTACTCTTCGTTCATTCATTCATTCAACAAATATCTATCGAGTACCTATTATGTATCACACATTCTTCTGAAACAAGTTAGTCAAAAATCTCTGCCCATATGGAGTGTATATTTTAGTTGAGGACACAAATAAGATAAAAAAACTTATTACTGTATTATTGTGTACAGTGTCTATATATATATGTATACATGTATATGTACACACACATATACACGCACCACTCAGATCTCTTTCGAGAGAGAACCCACTACCAGGAATGTCAACAGCAGGCTCTACCAGCTGCGGCATTCCCGTGAGGCCACTCTCTACCTGAGCTAGCCCAGCGACTGAGCGCAGTGAGGGCCCTAGACTCAGCCCCACGCTCTGCGGAACATCCCCCTGCGGTCCCTGCTGACCTGGCGGAGACGATCTGTGCTGGAGTCTGAGAATTCGCCCACACGCTCCTCCTTCCTCTCTCCTTTCACAGACATCAGACCTGCATTACAATCTGAAGATCTTTCCTGCCTACTCCTGCTTTCTCTCCCTTTTATCTTCCATGGGCTCTTTCCCAAATAATCTCTCTAGGCTGATGTCATCAAAGTGAGGAGTTTGAGGAGTTAACACTGGTGAATGTGTCACTTTATAGTAAGGGTTAATGGAAAGAAAGACACCTCAGATGTCTACACTGAGTTCTGTTACCAGTTGAGAGTTTGAAAAGTCACTTTACTTACCAAGTCTCAATTTTCTAAGATTTGGACTGGTCTTTCTGTTATTTTCTCCCATATTAATGGGCAAAATATCTTGCAATATGTCTTCCTACTTTGGTAGAAATTGAGGGTGATTCTTATGGATCTTTAACACAAAAGGACAGGTCTATTCACTTAATTAATATCTTTATCCATCAGTGTCCCAAACCAGAAACTGTAACCAAGAATGACTCCAGCTCTGAGAAGAGGTGAGCCATAAATAAATGTTTTGGTTCCATGAGAAATGAAGCAGAGCATGCCAGGAAATATCTCTGTGGGAAATTTCAATTGCATGTGACAGAATGCTTTGAAAATAATCATAAAGTTTACCAGTGAAAACGCAAATGATATCACATACTTGTAATAGGACTATTGTTGTCATCGCCTGGGGTCCATGACAGCTGAACACTCCTGTCGAGTTGATCTGTCAATTCTAAATCAAAGGGAGGATTTGGGACATCTGTAGATCAAACACATACATCACAGTTAACCATCTGACCTTGAGGTTCTCCGTGACTTGTGCTACTACTCACAGAGGGGACTCTTAAAGACACAGAGCACGTAACGGCCAATGAGCATGCAACCGAAGGAAATGAAAACAGCTGAGGCTGCTGGGAACACACACACACGTCCAGGAGAACCGCTCCATGAGCTCTGCTTGTATCTTTTTCAAGTGAAACTAAGCCCCTTGTCACCAAAGCCAGTGGAATGGACAAGTATGGTTCTCCAGCACTCTCAGTGTGCGTCTTTTCATAAACATAGATGAGCACAAACAGAAACAATAATATGGAAGCTGAATTTCTAACAAATGGGAAACAGAGAATGGCAAATGCTGAAAAACAAAATACAGGTAAATGCATGTACTGTTAAAAGAAGCTGCAAATATTCTTTCTGAAACATGCTAAGCTACAGATTTGGGGGCACCTGAAGAATATTCATATTTTTAAGGGAATTATAAAATGGATGCTATGCAGCTAGCCCTCAGCATGCATACCTTCTGTGGATGCTCAGGACTAGTCAGGCATGTGGGGAGGTGTGTTTGTTCTCAGAGGACACCAGGGTATAGACACCTGTCAGGATGAAGGTGTCCCAGAAGCACGTCTCCCTTTTCTAATGGTGCATTTGAAATCCAGAGAGTTAATGTTCCGCTTGGGTCTTTTGCTGACCTTGCTCTTGGCAGTAACTCTGGCTCTTGGACAAACCAGAAGCCATATAAAAATGTAAGCACTTCTTTGATACTAGTAAAGAAGCAGTAAATGTCTATAAAGGACAGGTATTCTATAGTATAATTCATGGTATCTGTAAAATCCAGCTGAGTTTTTGCCACAAAATTAATTTTTGTATTCAACACTGAAAAAAAGATGAGGGTTCTTTAATCAAGAAGATTTCAGGAAAAAAATTCAGATTTATTTTTCCAACTCAGAAAAATCAACATGATATGGAAGTGTCCTCTTTTTTGTCTATCTTTAGTGATTTATCTTCTGTGAACACAGTGTGAATTGGTGGCTTTCTCTGACACAAAGGTCAAATGTTCTAGACATCCATTGTTTTCCTATGTAAATTTCTTGAAAAGGGAACCCCCAAACAACATTTAGCTTTCCAGAACAACTTTTAATAGACTGAAGATCTAATTTGTGGAATGATATATGAAATTGCTTTTCCTGTCTGTAAAATGTGGACAATAGCTTTTGAAAAGCACTATGCTACTTTACAAAGAAATGATATCAAACAGGGACTTTCATTAAATTCAATGACTTTGTAATAACACATGAAATACTTGGAATTGAGTGGCAATATATGCAGTGAGAAGTTCCAGGGTTATAATGAAAAAATGATTCACAGCAGGAAATGGACAACACAGTTGAACATCTGACAGAGCCCCTTTCCTTAAAGAAACGCAATGACGTGATGGAGATAAGAAAGTAAAGGAATTTTTCTGCATGTGTGAAATTGTTCAAAAGATAACAGAGAAAAAGGACTCATATTAGTTTACCGTAAATGGGAGCTGGAGTTGGAGTAGGAGCTAGAAAGGACAGTAATATAAATGATTTTAATCAAAATTAGTAATGGAAAGATATAGCACAAAAAGACAAGGACTGAGCATGATTAAGATTATAAAACTGAGCCTTATGTTTAGCTGCGAGGCATGGCATTGATAAACATACAGTGACAATTTGGGGGTAAAACCTCTTCAATTTTAAATAAAAGTAGATTAACTGCTCTGTCTTATAAAAATATCACTAATATGCATAACCACCATTTTAATTCCAGTTAATGCCAGCTGCTACAGGGTACATTTATACTGGAATTATTTCCTCAAAGGAATCTTTCAAAAAAAATGTGGGTATTTAACTCACCTATAAAATGGTAAAACTGTAACAGGAAGAAAATAGTTACAACTGACAATTTTTCCTTTCAGCCTAAAACAGGGTAGCCGGTTGTAGTATATGTGTTTTAGTTCTTACCGACAACGCTAAGCACAGCACTGGCTGAAACGTTGTCCAGAGTTGTGTTGGCCACACACGTGTAGGTCCCACCATCATCATCGCTGACATCAGCGACCACCAAATGGTCCTTGTCAACAGTGAACCTGCAATTATCACACATTCAGAGCGGCTGAACGGGACACCCAACCACACCCCATAACCATCTTACTGGCATGAGAACAACGGTGAATTTGATAGAAGGGAAAGATGATAAAGATTAGCAGCACATCAGAGCTGAAATCCTGAACAATACATGTCACTTTGATAATGATTATAGTTGGAAAATACTTTGAACGAATGAGAAGCTTGTTTTGAAATGATGGCAAGTCCTCTGGTCCTGTGGCTTTCAACCATGACTCTGGAGTTTTAGGCACTTCCTCAAGACCAGGGGCTGAGGTAGGGGCAGTTCCAGTTACCCTGACTAAAGGGCTTTCCTATGGCTTCTGAGACTACCACTCATCCAGCTCAATTTTTAACAGGGTATATTTTAAGTAATTTATAATTATTGTTGTTTACTTTTCATTGAAGTATATATAGTTATAGTATATATATATATATATAGTTACAATGTTTCATGTATACAGCAAAGTGATTCAGTCATATATATACATATACTTAAATATATATAAATGAATAATAATATAAATAATAAGAGTATATATATATACACACACATATATATGTACATATTCTCTTTTTCAGATGCTTTTCCATTATAGGTTATTACAAGATGTTGAATATAATTCCCTGTACTATACAGTAGGTTCTTGCTGTTCATCTATTTTACATATAGTAGTGTGCATCTGTTAATCCCAAATTCCCAATTTACTCCACCCCCATCCCTTTCACCTTTGGTTACTGTAAGTCTGTTTTCTAAGTCTGTGATTCTATTTCTGTTTTATAAATAAGTTCATTTGTATCATTTTTCTAGATTCCATAAATAAGTGATATCATATGGTATTTTTCTTTGTTTGGCTTCCTTCACTTAGTATGATAATGTCTAGATCCATCCATGCTGCTGCAAATGACATTATTTCATTCTATTTTATGGGTAAAGAATTCATCATTTACTGCAGAAACTTTGTATCATTTTTCCACATGCATAATTTGCAATAGGAAAAATGATTTGCAATAGAAGAAAATAAATGCAAACAATACCAATCAGGTTTATCACTAGAAACAGGAATATTTAGATCACCAATCACTAAGAAAAATTTTCTATAAGTTTCTTGTAAGCACGACAGTTTACCCAGTAGGCCAAAAATCTGTGCAAATAGGATTCATGCGTGATTTTAACAAAGCCACATAAATCATTAACTGTCTTCACAGGGGATTTCCAAGCTAAACCTTTAGCTAACTTAGTCCAATGGTCATTTCTTCATCCGTCCTTCTCATCTTTATCAATTCAGATCCCAGAGATAAAACTGACCAGTTGAAGCACAGAACTAGATAGAAACCCTGTGCACAGAAAAGGCCACAGAGTTCTTTTAAGCAACATTTACAGGCAAGAGGGCACCATTAAGGCACAGTTGAAAAAAAGCCACAGAAACCATTTCTACCAGCAGATAGCATTCCTTCCCACTGGGGTGATGACTGTAGCCCCCCCGTATCTGCTAAAATTCTCCCGTTCCAACTGTGTACTTCACCAAACCCACCTGAAAATGGGCATGACCTTTCCTCCATTCCAAGCTAGAGGAATGCAGCATGCTCAGGCTCTTTCAAATTCTTTACTTGTTTTATTTTTCTCCTCCTCCTTCTATTGGCTTTAGGTAAAATGAAAAGAAAACTCCCCATCCAAATAAAAACTAGAGTCCTGTAAAATACTGATGAGGATTCAGGCACACTCTGATGATTAAAGAGATCACATTTCTGCTTATTTGTAAAAGGGAATGAAAACATCTGTTGAGACTGCACTGTACATGGCAGAAAACAACGGACATTGTCCAAGATCTGAAAGGAATTTGTGCATCCTGAATTACAGAGAACACCAGCACACAAATATGACAAACATTCTCAGGGTCTTATTTCCATAACTTGATACCTTTCCAGGTCTGAACAATTTACAGCATGGAAAGGAAATGTACAATCTACTTTGAAGAGAGAGCAGAAATTTTAGATACATAACCATTAAGTCACTATAGAAGGACTTCCCTGGCAGTCCACTGGTTAAGACTTTGCCTTTCATGGCAGGGGGGTGAGGGTTCGATCCCTGTTTGGGGAGCTAAGATCCCACATGCCTCAAGCAAAACACGTGGAATAGAAACGATATTGTAACAAATTCAATACAGGCTTTAAAAATGGTCAACAAATCTTCAAAAAAAGTCACTATATAATAAACCTCTAGTTTAAGAGCAGCTTAAAGAGAGAAGGATGAGAAAGGAAAGGCACTGTCTTCAAATACCTTCCGTCACTGGGCAGCTCCCCGTGGTCTTTCAGCCACGTGACAGTGGGGATCAAGGTGTGGTCGTGTTTCACTTTGCATTCAAAGGACACAGTGCTCCCTCTTTGCACAACTGCATACTCAGGCTGTTTAATGATCCGTGTTGGATCTGAAATGGAAAGTTACTGTTATCCATTGCCAAAGCTGGGGAATTTGACAAAATCAAAATATAGAGAACAGACTTGTGGTTGCCAAGGCAGAGGAGGGTTGGGGAGGGATGGATTGGAAGTTTGGGATTAGCAGATGCAAAATATTACATATAGGATGGATAAACAACAAGGTTCTACTGTGGAGCACAGGGAATTATATTCAATATGCTGTGATAAACCACAATGGAAAAGAATATGAAAAAGAATGTATATATATATATACACATATATACACACATATATATATATATATAACTGAATCACTTTGCTATACAGCAGAAATTAGCACAACATTATTAATCAACTATACTTCAATAAAATAAATTTTTTTAAAAACTTGGAGAATTTGCTCAAAGTCACATAATACATAAAAAATGTTTGCCACCTCTGCCTCACCTTTGATTTCCAGGTGAACATCATTCTTGGCCATTCCTAACTTATTCCGTGCGACACATGTATAAGTTCCCGTACTGTCCTTCTGGGCCACAGGAATTTCCAAAGTCCCATTTTCATGTAAAACATAAATATCTTCACGAAGAGCACTTCCTTTAGCATCCTTAAACCTTCATTATGAAAACCACAAGAAGAAAAACAATGAGAAGAAAAAACCATGAGAAGAAAAACACATCATAGTTTGAATTCAGACATAAAATGCCCTGTTCAAGGTCAACACATCATAATCTGCATTACCAGATGATGCTCACAGACTTCAAATCTGTGTAAGCATACCGCATGCCTGTCAGTCAGGCGGGCTGGGGCAGGGGGGTCAATGCAAAGACAGGATGTCAAACTGGAGGGCTCAGTGATAAATGGTACTTAAACAATGAGGGTGATAATACTAAATACTTGAGTGATAATTTTCATTATGAGAGATTCCTAATTTAATAACCACATTATTATCTATTTTATCTCTAATAAATGAAAAAACAGACAAAATGAAGACTGCTCCTTTTGACCTTTTCCTCCTACAGTGATGTGTCTGTAACTCCATCTGCAGAGATTTCAACATCAAGGTTACAAGGGTTGTACTTTTGAGAGTATAAATAGAAAAATATTCAGAGAGGAAAAATAAAAAAGCATACATGTAAGGTACATCTACATTCAGCCTCTGGGCTAGCATCAAGAGAAGTGAGGATGGACTAACAGGCTGAGAGAATGAACTTATGGTTGCAGGCGGGACAGTTAGGGAGTTTGGGATGGGCTTCCCTAGTGGCTCAAACCGTGAAGGATCTGCCTGCAATGTGGGAGACCTGGGTTCAATCCCCAGATTGGGAAGATCCCCTGGAGGAGGGAATGGCTACCCACTCCAGGATTCTTGCCTGGAGAATCCCATGAACAGAGGAGCCTGACAGGTCCATGGGGTTGCAAAGAGTCAGACAAGACTGAGAGACTTTCACTTGGGATGGACATGTATACACTGCTATATTTAAATTGGATAACCAACTGGAACCTACTGTTATAGCACATGGAACTCTGCTCAATGTTATATAGCAGCCTGGATGGGAGGGGGGCTTGGGGGGGAATGGATACATGGATATGTATGGCTGAGTCCCTTTGCTGTCCACCAGAAACTATCACAACATTGTTAACTGACCATACCCATAGCACAAAATAAAAAGTTCAGAAGAAGTGAGGATGGATGAAAAGAGGTGTAAGACTAAGCATTAACTCTTCTCCTTTGCTAGGAAATTTTCTACATAAGCATCTGTGTTTGTGTTTTAATCCAATACCTGGCTTTAATCTCACAGCAAGAAGTAGAGTCCCACACAGTGTCTGCCAGCTGACAGAGGATCCATAAATGAATGTTCCAATTTTCTTTCACTCATTCTTTCTGCCCTGTTGCCTCTCTTGGCCTTGTCTCTTTCAGCTCAGGCTAAAGCAAGCTGGGAGGATGAACAGGACTAGTACCAGGAGGGATATGTGAAATGGAATGGTCTAAAGAGGGAGTGAAAGACACGGTGGGAGCTTGGCTGGATCCAAGCCAGCACGCTCATGGGAGGGGAACACTGGTAATAGCAAATTCTGTTTTTAAGCTTATGGACCCTGCTCTCACCTCAGATGATATTTTAGGATCAAGGAATGTCCCTCAACCTATCTCTCCAGCCATCAATCATGACATCCCAGGTGATACTGTGACACTGTAATTTTAATTTTTTTTTCAAAAACATTTATATATCCCTCTAGGGTGGACAAAGCATACTGCCAAGAAGATTATCCATGTGACAGTATTTAGCATAAAGCAAGTCATTAATAAATATTTGTGAACACATTTAATAATTAATAAGATGATGGATTCTTCCCTGCTTTTTCTCCTATCTGTGCTCTGACTAAAACCCTACACACTGAGAAATCTGAAAGCTCTAGCAAATGTAAATATGACAAACAGACAGGACCACTACTTACCACTCGATGGTAGGCAGAGGAGACCCAAAGAAAGCACAGTCCAGTAAGGCAGGTCTGTTTGCGATGACCTGATAGAGTGTGTTTGCAGATGTAAGGATTCGTGGTGGCTCAGCTAAAAACGTTGTGAAAAGGTAAAGCAAATATTAAGATAAAATAAACATTTAAGCCCACTGTGTATTTCTGCATCTTTTTAAGGTCATTAGAGTTCATGATAAGGCACAGCCAATGTATCTCTCCCCTTACGTTCTCAGGCAGGTGTGACCCTACTGGTCACTCAAGGTGGAAAAACACAAGTTTTCTCCCTCTGCCTCATGTTTGCATCTTATTCAGGCATAGTTTGTAACAACTGATTTCTTTATATCTCCTACTACACTGTGAGTTCCTTGCAGGCAAGGAATGGGACTTTTTACTGTTTTCTCTCCATAAACCAGCACAGTATCTGGCACAAAATAATGACTAAATACATTTTTGTTGAATGGCCCATCAGAACACACAAGTTGGCAGAAAAAAGCAGAATGCTGATGACTCAAAACACAACCAGAATTGGAACTGCTTCCTGTACATCCATCAACATCATGATGGCTCAGCTCTTCATGTGATTTTACTAACCTTAGTTTCAAGCATGAAGGAAAAAATATAATATATGGGTTGGCTTCCTGACCTTAATTTTATTTGAAAGGGAGCCTACTCCACTTAAAGAGTTGAAATATAATTCCTTGGTATCATGAAAACCATTCTCATATAAATTTTATTTCTAACAAATCTGGTATTTTAATCATTTTTGTCCCATAAGGGAAATATAATGTTCACAAAAACCAATCACTTCAGAACATTTATGTCATAGTTTTCTAAACATATTATTATGAATTGATAAATAAATGTACATCTGTGACTTAGATCAGTGCTAAACATTATGATTAACAACTGATTTTCAAAAATCACAATCATGAAATTTTCATTTGACTTGTCAGTTTCTAAGGATGGTACAATAGTCACATTCAGTTATTAAGAGCAAACCAACCCCTTTTCCTTTTGAGGGGTTTGACACAATGTAACCATCAGATTCTATCTCATCTATCTTCCTATATCCCTTCCAGCTCCAAGTTCTATGCCACTGCATAGCAGATGCTTAATGTATTTCTGCTGAATGAATGAAAAACAACAATGGTCATTAACTGAATTTGCCATGTCTTTAATAAAGGGAGAGCTTACCCAGCACATTTACAAATGCGTTTGCCAGTAAATATCCATATTCGTTAGAGGCATTGCACTGATACACTGCACTTGATCTTTCTTGAACTTTGGAAAAAATAATGGTGTCGCCATCTATTTTTCTGCTGGGGTCATCAGGGGCAACTGTTTGGATATAAAAACAAAAAGTATACATTCATTCCTATTTACCTAAAAGATGTACAACTTGAGGTCTAATTTAAAGTAAGTAGAAGACTGATCTAGGTATATATGCAGTAAGAAAGAAAACCAACAACCAGGCAGTAATCATTAATTTCCTTCCTCAGAATTTAGTTATCACTTAACAGCATGGGTATCTGCTTGATATCCATTCAGTTTTAAATGGATTGGTTCTTTTCAATATTATTTTGAGAGAGGTAGGGGAAAAAAACCACAAGTTAGGTGTAAATTGCAATACAAATTCAGGAAAACATTACCTTGTTCACAAAAAATTACTGTAATTTATGAGAAGGAAAGTTAATTATCAAGTGTTAATCACTCAGTTGTATTCAAATCTTTATGATCCCACGGACTGTAGCCCACCAGGCTCCTCTGTCCATGGAATTCTTCAGGCAAGAATACTGGAGTGGGTTACCATTTCTTCCTCCAGAGGATCTTCCCGACCCAGGGATCAAACTTGGGTCTCCTGCAGTGCAGGCAGATTCTTTACTGTCTGAGCCACCAGGAGGAGATAGCAAAAAGTAGTCCAAAGATATAAAATCCTCTACATCATCTGAACTTGTATATTTTAAAAGCCTCTTACTGAAACAGATATGTAAATAAATATAGAGCTAATTGTCAAATGTGAAAATATGTATTTTCCTGCTTTGGCAATTTGGGAAGCTGGAGTAGAAATAAACTGTGTGAAATTTCTCTTAAAGGTAGCAGTTTCAGCTAAATCTCTCAAGTATCTAAAAAACATGTTAAGACCACAATTGATCCTACCTAAAGCAGAATGGAACAAGTTGGTAATATAAGAGAATTCAGACCAACGCATGAGCAACAATTTGGAAATGCCATGGTATTGAGCATATATTTATTTTTGTGAACACTAAATCTTAGGGTGTAACCTTACATGGCTTTAAAAGTGCACTAAAACGGGTATTAGATATTGGTCTCAGCATGCTGATCAAAACCAACTCTAAATAACAGCACCCATATATGCAGTATCCCAGATAAACCATAATGGAAAGGAATAAGAAAAAAAAGCCTATGCATGTATAACTGAATCACTTTGCTATATAGCAGAAATTAACGTGGCATGGTAAATCAACTATACTTCAATAAAATAAATTAAAATGATAAATAATAGCACCCTTCTTCTTAAACTGCTCTTGGAACCTGACCCACTCACTAGCCTATACTTACATTCTAAACACCATTTCTCCTCTTTGATGACAGGAAAAGGATGGGCACCTAAGACATATTTATTACTGCCTTTAGACTCCTTTATCACTTTAAAAAGTCTCATCTGTGGGTTATTAATGAAAATAAATAACAAAAGACATCACACTAGTGTTATTCATCCTTGTTTTATTACACATATTCAAAATATCATGCCCACTCAATCTCATTCTGCATTTGTTTCTACTGAGGCTGAGCAAGTTACTCTAAACTTAGTGGCTTAAAACTATACACATTTACTATCACACCATTCTGTATGTAGTTGTATGTCTGACATTCCAATCACAATTGATAGCTAACTTAGAAAATCATCTTAGTATAGCACAAGGAACGCTGCTCAACATTATGTGGCAGCCTGGATGCAAGGGGTGTTTGAAGGAGAATGAATACATGTGTATGTATGACTGGTTCCCTTTGCAGTTCACCTGAAACTATCACAACATTGTTTGCTAACTGGCTACACCCCAATAAAGTAAGTGTTAGTCGCTCAGTCGTGCCCGACTCTTTGCGACCCCATGGACTGCAGCCTACCAGGCTCCTCTGTCCATGAGATTTTCCATGCAAGGATACTGGAGTGGGTTGCCATTTCCCTCTTCAGGGGATCTTCCTGACCCAGGGATCAAATCTGGGTCTCCTGTACTGCAGGCAGACTTTTTACTGACTGAGTTACAAGGAAGCCCTATATACCTCAATACAAAATAAAAATTTTTTAAAAAATAAAAACAAATCAAATCAAAAGAAAAACCAAAAATAAATAAATAAATAAATAAAAGGAAAAAAGACTATTGTCTCAGACAGTCCAGTTACTTCAACTAGTGATGGAGTGAGCCACGGTGCTCTGAGTTGGCGGACTTCCCTGGGTCCAGTGGTTAAGACTCCCTGCTACCATTGCCTGGGGCTTGGGTTCATCCCTGGTTGGGGAACTAAGATCCTGAATGCTGTGTCATGGCCGAAAAAAACAAAACAAAACAAAAAACAATTTGAGTTGGCATTTTAGCTCACATCCACTGTTTATGATTCTAATGATTTCAAAATGGCCTTAAGGAGCATGTTCTTCCAACCAGAAGAAAAATACAAGTTAACTCCTTGGACAGAGTATAGATTTCCTCAGTAAACGAGAGCAGAGGACCAACATGCCACACTGGCCTAGGAAGTGGATGAGACCTGAAGCCGGCTGTCAGGCACCCTGAGAATGCATCCCTCAGGGAGGCCTGTGTTCCCTGTCCTGCATCCCAACTCTAGGATCATCTCGGCCTTTCTGACTCACACATTCTCAGCAATGTCCTTCCACGGTCTCGGCACAGTGTGTTGGGACAGAGCAGCATCTCTGGAGTCTCCTTCTCTGACAGTTATTCTCAGTGTTTTGGACCCAGAAGTTGTCTCCACGTGCATTCTGACTGCACATCTGTGGACCCACCAGGCAGTGGAGGGCTGGGAGTCCCTCCCAGTTCCTTGAAAATACTGAGCTCTTAAAAGCTACACCACTGTGTATTTAATGGGGATAGAGTTCCAGTTTTTCAAGATGAGGAAGTTCTGGAGATCTATTTCACAATAGTGTGAAAGTACTGTAATGCTCTTAAAAATGATTAAGATGGCAAATTTTCTGTTATGTGTGTGTATTTTTTAACTGAAGTATAGTCGATTTACAATGTTGTGCCAATCTCGATATACAGCAAGTGACTCAGTTTTACACATATATACATTCTTTTTAAAATAATTTTTTCTATACTGCTTTATCCCAGGAGATTGGATATAGTTCCCTGTCCTAGACAGTAGGACCTGTTATGTGTCTTTTCAACCACAGTAAAAAGTTACCTCGCCATGAACATGGAAGACCAGCTCAACTCACAAAGCCAGTAGGACCATCTTCCCCTAGTGGGGGTTCATCAAGCACAACACACACCGTTTAGAACAGCTTTTATGTAGCCCACAGCTTGTTTTTTACCCTGCTATCAACCCTTTTCAATTTGTTTTTTTTCCTTTAACCTGAGAGGCCTCTGAGTGTATCTGCCTTATTTCTGCTAAATGGAGCAGCCTCCAAATATTTATTTTTGGTGATGTATTTAGAAATCAAATAAGCCCTCTAGGTAAGAGTAATAAGAGTAAATAAGCAGATATTTCTCCATGGGGGTTTGGTCTACCAGCCAAATGCTGGTTTGGTTTTCCTTGAGTACTTACTAAAGAAATACCAGGAAACCCGGGACCGTCACAGTGACATACGGGAGCTCAGCAGGTACTGGACAAAGAATAAAACCACTGGTGCAGAGAGATCTGAAGCCTTTGAATCCTGTGTCCTGGCTCCTGAGTGGGAGTAACTCTCTAGTATCTAAACCCAAATTGCCCACAGAAATAATAATTAATTCTAGGAAGACCAACTTCAATTGCTATAAATACACACTGGGTAAAGAAACTTAAAAGCATAGAAATCACCACTGTACAAAGCCCCAAAGGTGAGGTTCAGAACTGGGGTGACAGTCTTCCAATAATACTTTCTTTTATTCTACCCTTCCTGACATGGCTGGCCAAAACCATGAATGTTTCCAACATTTAGAAAATAAGAAAAACAAAAAGTGCCAGTATACAAGTAAAATATACTATCAAATTTTAAAATATTTTTGTATTGAATGCATAGTTTTATTTTAAAAAGAACTTCATGAAACAGACTAAGGAGAGAGAAGTACATGTATCTCGAAGATGAGAAACTAGAGACTTACTGGTTTATTTAATGTACAATAACTGCTCCGATTTCCTGAGTTAGTCTCCTTTATAAACACCTCCTGAAATCTGAACATCTGTCCATAATGTAGAACAAATCTCTGAATGAAGAGATGAATTTTCTTCTTCATCTAGGTATTACATCCCCTGTGAAGGGATGGCCACTGAGCTCTTTTGAAAAAAGGAAAAACATGACTTGGTGGAATCTTGGGGAGTCCTAGACCATATCTCCGTTCCTCTGTCTGCTTACTATGTATCACTGTCTTTCAATCTCTCCCTCCAATATGTAACTGTGGCAGGAGGAGGCCTTCTGTCTACTCTTATTCTCTTCATTCCATCCCCTTCTCATCTTTTAGAAAACAGGGGACTTTTAACATGATAACAGTGTGATCTTACAGACGCTCCACTTGGAAGAATCCGAGAGATCTACCTTAACTCACAAGGGGGATGATTAAAGATCTACAAGCGAGAGGCTCTCCCACTCTCTCCCAGGACACGGTCAGGAATCTTGGTGTCCACAGCCTTGACCTTGGACATTTTCTTTCTGGTCCTGGGTTCTATTTTCACACTTTCCCAGACACTGTGGGTCACACAATAAAAATTAGGAGTTCTTTTTTGGCATCAGCACCTCTGCAGCTGTGTTCTTGACTTCTGCAGGTGGTTTCAAACATATTTTATGCAAATTCCATATTTAATACTTTTTCTTTTTTTGCTTCAAGGAAAGTTTAAAATAACCTGGCCAGTCCTAGGGGGAACAGAGCTTTGAAAGACATTGAGATTAGGGCCCTGACTCTTTCTGAATGAATTCTTCCAGTTTTGTAAAACAGTAGGTGCCAGGTCTGAAATGCACAGTCACAAACCAGCAACACTATATTTTGCTAACAAAACCCAGGTCTGACCCTCTCCTGTCCTGACCCACCTTCTCCTTTTACAGTCCTGGTGTGCACTTGGCAGCCAGAACCTACAGAGGTGGGGGTGGGGTGGGGGGAAGAGAGTGATAATGTCCTTAGGTGACCGTCTGCAAATCAGGAGTGGGGAGGTATCTGGTACTGTGGTCCTCCGATAACGTTCTCTGCTGCATGGCAGCTGGTGGGGAGGTCCGGCACCTGGCAGGACGCCGCTCTATGATACTGCAGAAGCACAGTTGCTCCTGCCCCTGCCCCTCAGCAACTGGGCCAGCCAAGGTTTCTGCAACCTCCTAGACAGAAGGTGTCAGCAAGCCAGCCTGTGCTCCCAGCTAACTTTTGAGGTCTATTCAGGCTCCCCCTTTAATCCTTATCATGCTGATTCTGTGTCATATATCGTAGCAGATCTTGCTCTCTCCTGCCTTCTCCTGTCTCTCTGGCATCCTTCGTTCTTGCCCTATCACTGCTGAATGCATCTGTGGGTTGCAAACTCAGCAAACTACAGATGACAAGCCGCGGTCTCTTGTTTCCAGAATGGTCCCCAAACCTCAGTTTTATTTAGAGGCCTCTGAATTAACAGGTAAACTATCAAGCAGGGCGGACAGGGGAGAGGCAGGGGGCTCCCTACAGATTTTTGGACAGTTTTCTTCATTTACTCCCTATCTTGGATCAGGGAGGTCAGTGCAAAGTGGGGGCATATAGGGTTCACTTTGAACTAGATGTTTAAGACTCAGTGTCTCAAATGAACTTATTTACAGAAAGACTCACAGACATAGGGAACAGACTTACAGGTGGGGAGCGCAGAGGAATGGATTGGGAATTTGGGATTAGCAGATGTAAACTATTACATTTAGATTAGATAAACAATAAGGTCCAACTGTCGAGCACAGGAAACTATATTCAATATTCTGGGATAAATTGTAACAGAAAAGAAAATGAAAAAGAAGGTATACACATGTATAACTCAATCACTCTGTTGTACAGCAGAAATTCACACATTACAAATCAGCTATACATGAATACAATTAAAAAAATTTTTTAATTGAACACTGAAAATTTATAAAAATTAATTAAAAATTAAAAAAACAGATTTAGGGTCTAGCCAAGAAGTCATTCACCAGAAGCTATAGATGGACCAGTGGCTGAGAGGGGGGGTGGGGAACTGTACTGCCCCTGCCACGCCCTCCTGCAGAGAGCTGTGAGTCCCTACCAGGTGCCTCAAATCCATCAGCTTTCAATTCCGAGATTACAAACAGTAATCCATGCAATTTTAGCTTGGCCTCTAGATGTGAAGGAAGACACCTTCCAGGGACACTTCTCATCAGTTCAATTCAATTCAGTCACTCAGTTGTGTCCGACTCTTTGCGACCCCATGGACTGCAGCATGCCAGGCCTCCCTGTCCATCACCATCTCCTGGAACTTACTCAAACTCATGTCCATCAAGTTGGTGATACCATCCAACCATCTCATCCTCTATCGTCCCCTTCTCCCACCCTCAATCTTTCCCAGCATCAGGGTCTTTTCCAATGGGTCAGCTCTTCGTATCAGGTGACCAAAGTATTGGAGTTTCAGCTTCAACATCAGTCTCTCCAATGAACACCCAGGACTGATCTCCTTTAGGATGGACTGGTTGGATCTCCTTGCAGTAAAAGAGACCCTCAGGAGTCTTCTCCAACACCACAGTTCAAATGCATCAATTCTTTGGTGCTCAGCTTTCTTTATACACATCTCATCACCTTGGTGTAAACAGATAGCATCTGCTCCCAGCACTGGGTCCCTGGCTTTGCTGCCAGGCTGCAAGGCATTTTCTCTTCCTACTTGTCCACCACTGTGCCCACTCTGAGGCACAGCAGAGGCAAAGGGGCCCTTGATCTGCAGGCATCGTCATCTCTGATCCCAGCTCTGCTGAGCCTCTTAAGACATACTTCGGGGATGGACGAAATGAACTGGTTTTGAACCTAATTTGAGAGATTCTGTTCTAACTCTTTCTGCTCTGGACCCAATCAGATGATCTGGGGTTACAGCAGACAGGTTCCACTCGTCTCCAGGGACCTACACTCCATCCCCCAAGTGCCAAACTTTCATAGTTGATCCTTCCCCTAAATAGTTCATTTAAAGGGGAATGTCTATGAATGCAACTTCAAAGCTCATTTTAAAAACTGAAGTCTAATTGACTTACAATATTATATTAATTTCAGGTGTACAACACAGTGATTCAATATAATAGATTATACTCCAAATAAAGTTATAAAATACTGGCTATATTCCCTGTGCTGGACATTACACCCTTCAGTCTTATTTATGTTATACTCAAATAGTGCAAAACTCCCAATACAGCTGGAGCTATAGGTCCCCTGAGAGGCACCACCTATGCCTTGTTTGGAAGGATCACAAGCTGAGAGAACCAGAAGGAAAGAGCAGCTTCCTTATTTTATCTCCCCTCATCACTTTGTCACTGATCCACCTACATCTCAATTTCCCCCTGCTTCTGATTGCATTCTGGCTGCTGAGCTTAAGGATTTATCTTTTCAACATTCCCTGGCTCCCCAGCTTCCCCACTGTGAAATGATGGATATCCCCTCCCACTTGTCAGTTTCACTGAGGCCAGATCTCAGGGGTACATTCAACCTTCCATAAATTGGCACAGAATCTCTGAGCTACGAAACTTGGTACCAACAGCACTGAGCATGCTCCATCCCTTATTGCTGTTCTGAATACATTCCTACCAGAAAACTTACTTTTTAGTTCTGGGTTTCCTTCCACTTCTCAGTTTTCACTCATATGTCCCTGAGAGAGGCAACAGCTTCCCAATGCACAACCACAAAATATTCTGCAGTATTTCCTGATTCTGATACTAGTTAAAATTAGGAGTAGAAATATCCAAACCCATTTTGCTGGACTCCTTAGTATCTGTGTTCTCCCTGTATCTGTAAATCTGTAAAAGGAACATATTTCCTTTTACAGTAAACACAGGCTGTCTGATTCTGAGCATCTGATAAGGACTGTGTTGTGTGACAAACTACTAGTAAACACTCACAGAAGCAGGTCTCTCACTCTACCCAGGCCTGGAGCACTAAGACCTTGATGGTGAGAATCATCAGGAACTTGGGCTGTTTAAAATCTGCCAGTATTTTTCAGAGTCATCTTAGGGCGAAGACTATTTCAGGAAAGACAGTTTAATGGATCTTTGGGGTATGGGAGAGTAGAACCAATTTTTGATTCTGGCTTGGAGGCAATGAAGGGCTTCCCTTATAGCTCAGTTGGTAAAGAATCTGCCAGAAATACATGAGACCCCGGTTGGATTCCTGGGTCAGGAAGATCCGCTGGAGAAGGGATAGGATACCCACTCCAGTATTCTTGGGCTTCCCTTGTGGCTCAGCTGGTAAAGAATTCGCCTGCAATGCAGGAGACCTGGGTTCGATCCCTGGGTTGGGAAGATCCCCTGGAGAAGGGAAAGGCTACCCACTCCAGTGTTCTGGCCTAGAGAATTCCATGGACTGCATAATATATGTATGGACTGTGTAGTCCATGGGGTCGCAAAGAGTTGGACACAACTGAGTGACTTTCACTTTGGAAGGAATGAGGAGCCAAGCTGCTCTATATCGTAATTCTGAAGGTTGTCTTTACTGAATGTCTTTACAGATTATTATGCTACTGATGGGGAGGGTGAACCTGATGTGGGGTTTTAAACAGAAACCAATCTTTTTTTCCTCTCTCTCTAAGAAGGGGAAAATGTCCAAAGATTCTCCTGTCAATAGCAGCTGGTGGTAGATGGAATCAAGAAAATGGAGAGGCAGTGGACTCTCTGTGGATGGCCGTGGCTTAGGAATCCAAGCGGAGGGAGATGCAATATCCATTTTAATTTTTTTCTTTGCTATAATGCCCTTCTATGAGACTCAAGCTTCTAATCAAGTTCTGTAAAACTGGTCTTTGCTATGATTTAGAAGATTGACGGACAGTCTATGGCTACACTCTGGGGGACTGTTCTAGGCAGCAGGGTGGCAGCCTGGGGAAGCTGGCTGAGAGCTGGAGTGGTCCAGGGGAGGTGGCAGAAGAGGTGATACTTGGCAGCTAAGATCACGTAAACATTGCTCAAGGATGATCTCAGTAAAACTTGGGGAGGGAAGACGGGTCAAAGACAGAACATCCAGCATACGACTGAGGTCAGAGGATGTGTTCTTCTTTGGGTATTAAATGGAACAGTGACCTCTCAAGACTGGAGAACTTGGGAACATGTGAGCTCTATTAGGAATGGGCCTAATAATTTAAAACCTCTTTAAATTAAGACAGCCGTATTTCTTATTGTATATCCACTGTCTCTATTCCTAGCCTCCCTAACACCTCCTCCAACTCCTGTGATGTTTCCACACATCACTTGACATTTTGAACAAAGAAGATAATGTGAACTTTCCAGTGGTGTTTATTTCTCACCCTGTCATTGTTCCTACGATTCACACAAAAAGCAAGAACAATTGTAAAGTTCCAGTCAGTGCATACTGTTCTGTTAATAGCATAACAACTCAGTCATAATAAATTATACCTAAAGAAAAAAAATTAAAATCTAAAGGTAATCTGGTGCTTCCGTGTAACTTATATATGGCTTCCTTCCTTAAGTCAAGTTATTTTATCATCCTTTTTCTCCTGTGGAGAAATCACTATGCTCTAAAAACACACTGCGACTGGAGCCAGCCAAGGAAACTTACTTTCTATCGGGACTCCATTTGATAACCAGCTAATTCTGGGTTTCGGGTTGCCACTCGCTCTGCAGATGAGGGCTCCATCCTCTTCAGGGGACAGCACCAGATTTTGGGGTGCTATGATCCAGTATGGAGCCGCTTTATGAGGAAAGGAAAAAACCCACAAAAGTGAATCAAGTAAGTTATTCTAGGAAATTTAGTACACTGAACCATCTTAATGATAAAAATAAGTATGTTGCAAACCATTTGTTAATTTCATTTTTTTTAGCCTGAACAGACTTCTAAGTGATACTTCAAAGAACACTTCAGATTTTCAAAAGAATGTTTAAAGAGACTCACTGACATCTATGTATCATTTCAAGAGCCTTTTGATTCAAATATCATTGTCTTGTTCTACACTGTATGGATCGGATATCAAAGAGGTAACAGATTTCTCTAAAGTTGTACAGCAATTTAGAGGTACAGATAGGGATACGAAACAGGAATTTAAATTCTAAGCCCTTTAGAATACATACAGTTATAAAATTAGTAAGCAATTTTTAAAGCTTTCCAGTTTTTGAAGCGCTGCCAAGTTAGTATAGAGTGTTCCTGTAAGTCCTTCACCAGCTTTCTCTAATGTTAACTTCTTACAAAACCATAGTACAGATACCAAAACAAGAAATTAACATTGCTACAATACCATTGACTCAACTACACACTATACTAGGCTTTCCCCAGTTTTTCCACTGTCTTATTTCTGTTCCAGGACCCCATCCTGGACATCACATTGCATTTAATTGTTGCATCTTCTTACTTAGCTTCCTCTGATCTGAAAGTTTCTTGGTCTTTCTTTGTTTTTCATGAACCTGAGACTTTTAAAGATGACTAGTAAGTTATTTTGTAGAACATCTTTTTTTTTTTTTAATTAAGAGCTTTTCATTTTTTATAACAAGGAACAATATCCTCATTTTATCATTATCAGGACAGAAATGGAGAGTAGTAATTATATGTGTGTTAGCTGTGTAAACATATCAATGTTAATTACTTCCCCAACTCTATAAATAAGTTTTCTATCATCTCTTTTTTATTTCATAAAGCAGTTTTTCTTTGAACTTCTTTCCAGACTTAGAAAGGAGAACTAGTCAATTGAATTCTTTCAGGGATAAATCAAGCTTACTAAATTGATTAATCTTCATATTTTTCCTAAGGCACATTCTCCATTTCTTATCTGTGACCAAAATATTTTGTGAAACATTCCAACACACCATCATTCCTAGAGAATGTTTATACCAGTGACTATTGAATTCTCATACAGATCAATAGGAAGGTTTTAAGAGAAACAAAAGCTTTTCCACCTAAGGTCAAATTTAGTGACCTCTGAATGAAGAATTCCTGAATTGCTAGATTATAATCACCATCCAACCACCATCATTAGTATCATCATAATTACTTCTTTTTAAAAAAAGATTATGTTCCATTTACAGTTATTATCAAATACTGGTTACATTACCTGTGTTGTACAATAGTTCCTTGTAGCTTATTTTAGAAATCATAGTTTGCACCTCTTAATCTCCTACTTCTTTACTGCCCTCCCTCCTTCCCTCTCCCCACTGGCAACCACTATATTTGGTACACCTATTTTCACTAGAGTTTTTCCTGATGATTTTTCATGATTCAACTGAGGTTTTGGGTGATGGAACCTTCTAATTGCATTAAATCTGGGAGCACATGATATTGACATGGCTTATTACTGGTTATATGAACCTTGATTACTTGGTTAGAGTGATGTCTGCCAGCTCTCTTCACTGTAAAGTTACTATTTTTCTGCTTTCCATATTCTATTCATTAGAAGCAGGTAACTTCAGCCCTTCTTAAGGGGAGGGCAATTAAGCTCTATCTCCTTAAAGGATGAGGAGTGAAGAACCTGTGGACATATATTAAACCTACCTCAGTAATTAATCTGGATGTGGGTGGGTAAGAGGAGAAAAAACACTTTGAGGCTATGCAAACAACCTGTTTCTCTTTAAAGTTTGACCCAGTAATTTTATCATTTTATTTATTTATTTTTGAGAGTTATATTTTATTACAATGTAAGCCCAGGAGACAGGACTCTCAGATCACTTTGAGGGACTGCTCTGAAGAGGCAAGGGGGCATCCAGTAATTTTAGCATTCATCATTGGCTCTTGCCTATAGCAGTTACAACTGTGGAATTCTAATGGTGATTTTCTATTTCCTTCATTCTTTCAATACTTATTAACTGGAATCCTCTGCAAGGAAGATCGAGGGAGCAAATTTTTAACCTGATTTAGATGCCCCATAAATGGCAATGAGAAGAGATTCAAGGTACCATGAGTATTGATATAAATTTACATTATTATTATTGAAGAATATAATTAAAGGCATTTAATGAAAGATTCAGGGCTTCTCATGGAGGCAAGAACCATGTGTTTTAGACAATGATATACCTTTAACTGTGACGGAAATGGTATGATGGATGGCTCCTAATGCATTTTTTGCTATACACTGGTAATTTCCAGAGTCTGCTTCTGTAACCTGAACGATTTGCAGAGTTTTCTTAAAGTTCCTATAAAATGTCCGGTTGATGGGGAGTGTTCCATCTTCTTTTATCCAGTAAATAATTGGGGTAGGCCTGATAAGATAAACAGAAAATAGAATCACGAAAAAAAATTCACCTGTTTTTGAAGGTGAATTTTCATGAAAGTTTGTCACAAACATAAAGATCATGAGGAACAGATAAATATTTTAAGTAGCACCCCACTTCTATTAATCAATGCTCAAAACCTTACATTTCAGTCTGTAAGTTACCATTTTCACACAAGCAGAACTGTGCTAAGTGAAGGCACGCTGTGAACTCTGACTTCAGGGATCTGTTGAGAATGGCAGTGAGACTTACTTGACTGAAGGGACCTAATTATTACCCTTAAAGTTCTGATCAAGGAGACACTCTTGGAAAATTTTGCATGACTGGACTATAGCAACCAAAAGAATGACCATGAAATTAATGACACCGAGTTACAATTTTCTAAAAAACTTTTTTTTTTTAAATGTGGGCCATTTTTAAAGTCTTCATTGAATTTTGTTCTAATATTTCTTCTGTTTTTATGTTTTGTTTTTTTGGTCATAAGCCATATAGGATCTTAGCTCCCTGAACCCAAACCCCCTGCACTCTTTGCCACTAGACACTCAGGGCAGTCCTTCAAGTTACAATTTTTTAATCAGCCAGACTTAAAAAGGTTAGAGAAAGGTTAGAGAAAGAAGAAAGGTTAGAGAAAAGCTAACTTTAAAAAGGTTAGATTTTGTGCCCATAAACTTCTATACATATTTCCATACCAAACGGAAGAATCTCCCTATCTTATAACAGGCTATCTGATGATGTGAATGAAGTGATTAGAGGAATCGTGCTGTTATTTTAATTTCATTATTAGTGATATTTTAAAACATTATATCAATTGATAGAGGTAGGCCCAACTCACATGTTACTTAAACCATTTCTCACCTATATTTCTTATTAAATCATGAACTACAGAGACAGATGAAAAGTGAAGATTTAGGCTTAGAGTTAAAAAGATCTGCTTCAAAATCCCAGCCCTGCTCCTAAACTGCGCTCTGATTTTGGATCTCTGGCCTTTTGGGGCCTCAGTTTCCTCCACTGCCTTAATGGAGACAATAATGCTTGTTTTGATCTGGTGACCTGAGAAGGTTTTCCTGAGGGTAAAATAAAAATCCATTCAGTATATTTACTAAGCACTGAACTATATATCCCCTGGAGCGGGGCATGGCAACCCACTCCAGTATTCTTGCCTGGAGAATCACCATGGACAGAGGAGCCTGGTGGGCTGCAGTTGTGAGGTCACAGAGCTGGACATGACTGAGCACACACACACAAACACAAACTACAGGTCAAGCATTAAGTTGTGTGTTGGGAAGATAAAAAAAAAGAATGGTCCAGGCCCTCAGGAAGAACACAATATTTATCATTAGAAATACTAGTGGGATTAATGGGTTGTAGAATTGTTTTTGTTTGTTTACTTGAATAAAAATAACTGAACAGATATACTTGATGAACTGAGTCATGAGTAGTCTTATTTCTTGACAGGGCCAGCAGTGGCCTCCATGTGTCTCTAGCGGTATTAATAAAATTTTTCCTGGAGGCCGATTCTGGGCTTCTAGGAAGGAATGTGATACTCTGAGTCACCAGGTCAAGGACAGCACAGATCACAACACAACACAACGTGTTTCTGAGAGTCCAGTCAATGTTCCAGCAAATGTGCCTTATCAATGGTACTTACACTATGCCAGGCATGAGAGGAAAGTATTCAGAAGCTTGCCTCCAGCGTTTCCCTAACATAACAGCTGTTCCTGCAGCTGAGCTAAGGCTTCCCTGGGACTCTTCTCAAGGGCACATGGGTTCTGGGGGTGGTATCAGTTTTGAAGTATGCATAGATGAGACAGGGCTTCCCTGGCGGTTCAGATAGTAAAGAATCTACCTACAATGTGGGAGACTTGGGTTCGAGCCCTGGGTTGGGAAGATCTCCTAGAGAAGGCCATGGCAACCCACTCCAGTATTCTTGCCTAGAGAATTCCCATGGACAGAGGAGCCTGGTGGGCTACAGTCCATGGGTCACAAAGAGTTGGACATGACTGAGTAACTAAGCATACACATAGATGAGACAGCTGCAAAGAAGCTGGTCTGGTGACCAGCGCTAGGAGGTAGAGGATGGGATAGCATGCCAGTGTCAAGGCTAGGCACTAAGAGGCTGAATGAGCTTCCGCTGTTAGGAGAATAAGCCAGAGCTCAATTGCCTGGAAGGATGTGAAAAATTCATGCCCAAGACCTCCACTGCCCTACTAACAGCCAGGAGACCCAGAGCTGTGAACCCACAGCTGAGCTGCTCAGAAGATGCGTAAGCAGGCTCAAGTGAAATCAGTCAGATCCAGCCCTGTTCCGGCACAACTGCTCTGCATACTTGTAGACAAATCATCAATGACAAATAGCTATTGATTGTAAGCCTCTAAGTTTTGAGATGATCTGTTAGACAACAGTAGCAAAATAATAAGCTTAATTATAATTATAACAATCATAAGGTGATTACTGACACATTTCTAAAGGAACATTTCCATTAACAAAATATTTTCATAATACGAAATAACACCTGGCCCATTTTGGAAGTAATCATCACATTTTTCTTGATTGCTTAATGGAGTCTCTATCAATGATTCCTGCTATGATATAATATTAATGTCTCTCTACCCATCTACTATGTTTATATAAGAAATGGACATCAAAACAGACAGTGTTAACTCACAGCCCTTCTGCAATGCACTCAAGGGAAAGGACATTTCCTCTTAATTCCTCTTTGCGACTTGTATTGCCGTCTGGAGTTAAAAATGCTGGTGGCCTCTGTCTATGTGATTTAGCTGCAAACAAGAAGATCAATATGCATTCAAAGTAAGAATATGGATTTCTAGAAGAGCAGTTCACTGTCTAAAAATCTAATCCCTTTTCAAATCCATTTACCATTGATTGTGAAATTTGTTAAACAAACACATACATACTCCTTGCCTTATAAATAGCCATCACTCACTCAGTTGGCCAGAAGTAGAAACTACTTTGGTTGCATAAGCACTAATAATGAGGACTATTTTCCATCGTATATTTTCCTAATTTGGGTTAGGGTTCTATGTATTTTTGGTGGGTTGGTAAAGTTTCAAAATGTAGACATAGAGAGGAAAATTATGTTATCAAATTATCCATTGCTCGAGATGAGTACTCAGGTCAAAGGGAAAATGAGCTGTCTATTTTCTGGAATATGTTAGGTTTTTCTGAAAGATATGACAATTGACAAGGTCTTTTGGCTTACCCTAGGGACAACATTATAGTCAATTCCATTGATTAATCATGAAGATAAATCATGGTGGACATCTAATATATCAAGATACCCAAATTGCGAGGTTTACAGAAAACAAAACAAAACTAGAAAGTGACTGGCAGAGGTCTGGCAAATGTGTGCCACAGATTATGGGTGAAGTTAAAGAAGTTAAAATTGGTTTCACCAATGAAAAAATAAAGAGGGCTCAAGTCAGAGATCTCAGGGAGGGATATATATAGAGAGAGAGAAAGAAAGAGAGCCTACCTTCATGTTTCATGAAGAAAAAACCTATGGAGACCTGGCCTAAATGTGTCCTTATCCTCTGGTGGCACCTCAGAAGAACTTAAAGTAGAAATCCTACCATCTTGAGGTTCTAAGAGCACTTTAAGAGTGTGCAACACTTTAATGTGTTATCTACTTGATGCTCATAAAAACTGAAAAGGTAATATATAAATTATCCTCACTTCTCAGAAGAAAAAGCTGAACACCAGAAAAGGTACTACTGAAGACAAATTAGAGTTTTCCTTAGATTTTAGAGATGGTGGAGGAACCTTACTCCTTTGAAATATCACTTTGAAAGTGATTTCGAGGTCCATATTTTTCAGGAGTATTTTAATATAAAATAAAATAACATGAAATAAGGTAAAAATAAAATAAAAGTAAGGCAGGAGTTACTCTACTCTAAAGTATGTTACTCTGGCCACTGATAGTACCTTAGTGCTTTTTACTTCATATCTCAAGGGTAAAAAATTAGTACAGCAGAAATTTGAGCTTATGGATAATTTAAGAGGACCCCATATTCAGAACCCATAATTTTCATTCATAGACTCTATATTTGAGATCCATGTTTCCCTTAAGGAAATAAAATTTTTTTCCTTTTAAAAGAATGAAGTTAAATCCATTTTTAAAAGATTATTTCCACTGAAGATAGTGTCTTGATTTTAAACTAAACTAAGAGAAATACTATTTCTAATTATATGACAATGATAAGGTCATGTGAAAACAGACGGAATACAATGCATTCCTCTCAAAATCTGGTTAATGTTAGTTGCTAAAGGTTATTAAGACTTTGATGTTAGTATTTTAGCAGGTTAATGTACCTTGCCAATTCTTATTAATCTACAAGAAAAGTTTATGAGCCAGACAAAAAATGAAAAATGTAATTCTGAACATATATGAAAGATTTTTTTTCAAATTTTGTGGGATGATTCTTTACATGAAAACAGTTATAGTAACTTTTGTTATTACACATACAACATGGAGCATGTTTTAATGACATGTTTGAGAGCTCAAAGCTAAATTTATATGAAACATACATTGATTCTAGTGGTATTAAACATGTAACTAGGAATTTCGTAAAGAAATAAGGTTAAACAGCCATGGAGGTGAAGTTAGTGAACTAAATTCTACAATGAAGAAGAAATGCCAGTTACAATCAATCACCAAAACTCACCACCATAAAACTCAGTGTCACTCAAATTAGCAGCTATAGTGTCATTCAATTCATCCACTGAAATAAACAGAATATTATGAAGAATGCAAAAAGAAGAGGAGAGAGAATTGTAAAAAAAAAAAGAAAGTACTGGGCAACAAAACATAAACCACTATGCTGAGCAAGTGCCATCCCAACCTAGTAAAAACAGTACTTTACATTGTACATGATTATTTCATTAATTCACTGAGCCACCCCCAACCAGTAAGATACGAGCATATAACCGAAGCTTCAGGACACCCAGTTAATGGCCTTGTGGAGCATAAACCACAAGCAAGTGCTCAGAACACTAAGAACTGGGTTGGCCAAAAAGTTCATTCAGGCTTTTCTGTAACATCTTACTAATGTTTTGGCCAAACCAGTAGATTCAGGAAGTTATCATAGACACAATAATGGTAATAACAGTAAAAACTGTAAAATAGAGTAAAGTAGGCAAGCTTCCTATAATACACATGCCAACACTTTCATGACTATTCACAGGTACATCCCTGATCAATGAATCTGTTTACTTCAAAGTGAGTGGTATTTAATAATTGACATACTTGCACACATTTGTAAACACCATTGCAAGAGAGTTTCTGGAAATTGAACTCTTACCTGAAATCACCTTAACAGAAATTGGTTGCTTCTGCTGTATGGTTTGAGTGTGATTAAACCTGGCGTAACAGATGTAGTCTTCCCGGGTGTCCTCCGGGAGCACATTGGAAAAGTAAAGGTCTCCATTCAGACCTTGGGAAACTCTCTCACTCTGTGGAAGTCTTTGAAAGGCTGGAGAATGGCAGAGAGATATCTAGATCATTCCATCACAAAGGGGCCACTTTCCAAATTAGCAAGACAACTGTATCTACTAATAAATAGTCCTGTGAACTTCACTTGCATGTATTTTTTTCCTCTATAAAGCTCTTTTGAGTAAAAGCAAATAATTGAAAAAAGAAAAGACATATGTATTAAAATTCCAACTGTACCTGCCAGACCCTAACTTCTCTAGAGTGGGGGCAGAGGTGAGATTAAAGTTGCCCAGTGAAGGGTTTTAGAAAACAAGCGTAAACCAAAAAATGTTTTATGGAAAGAGTTTGTGTGACTTTTCCTAACATTTAAGTTAATCCCTAAGTACCAGACCACCTGGCCTGCCTCTTGAGAAATTTGTATGCAGGTCAGGAAGCAATAGTTAGAACTGGACATGGAACAACAGACTGGTTCCAAATAGGAAAAGGAGTATGTCAAGGCTGTATATTGTCACCCTGCTTATTTAACTTATATGCAGAGTACATCATGAGAAATGCTGGGCTGGATGAAGCACAAGCTGGAATCACAATTGCCAGGAGAAATATCAATAACCTCAGATATGCAGATGACACCACTCTTATGGCAGAAAGTGAAAAAGAACTAAAGAGCCTCTTGATGAAAGTGAAAGAGGGGAGTGAAAAAGTTGACTTAAAACTCAGCATTCAGAAAACTAAGATCATGGCATCTGGTCCCATCACTTCATGGCAAATAGATGGGGAAACAGTGGAAACAGTGGCAGACTTTATTTTTTGGGGCTCCAAAAAAATCTGCAGGTCCATGGCTGCAGATGGTGACTGCAGCCATAAAATTAAAAGACACTTACTCCCTGGAAGGGAAGTTATGACCAAACTAGACAGCATATTAAAAAGCAGAGACATCACTTTGTCAACAAAGGTCTGTCTAGTCAAAGCTATGGGTTTTTCAGTAGTCACATTTGGATGTGAGAGTTGGACTAAAAAGAAAGCTGAGCGCCGAAGAATTGATGCTTTTGAACTGTGGTGTTGGAGAAGACTCTTGAGAGTCCCTTGGACTGCAAGGAGATCCAACCAGTCCATCCTAAAGGAGATCAGTCCTGGGTGTTCATTGGAAGGACTGATGTTGAAGCTGAAACTCCAATACTTTGGTCACCTGATGCGAAGAACTGACTCACTGGAAAAGACCCTGATGCTGGGAAAGATTGAAGGTAGGAGGAGAAGGTGATGACAGAGGATGAGGTGGTTGAATGGCATCACCGACTCAATGGACATGAATTTGGGTAAACTCTGTGAGTTGGTGATGGGCAGGGAGACCTGGCGTGCTGCAGACCATGGGGTCGCAAGGAGTCGGACACGACTGAACAACTGAACTGAACTGAACGAGTGTTAATCACAGATACACGCATATCTCAGAAAATGCATTATGGAAGCTTATAAGGATGTTAACTTGGGTTGCGTCTACATACACAGTCAGACAGTACTGTGAGAGCACCTAATGGTGATGACCTAGGCCCTGGACAAAGTGTCAGACGGACCAAGGTCCCTGCCTTGTCTGAGTCCAGGATAGAGATCTAACTGGAGAATCAGGCAACAAACAGGCAATTAACAGCAGGGTGAAATATTGATTTAATGATGCAGATGTGCCCCTCAGAGGCCCCCCATACCCAGCCTCCCTCACCTCCTCTATTTTTTCTTTTCTGTGTTACCTTCTAACACACAGTGAGTTTTACCTGTCGTGTGTATGGCTCATGGCCCATCTCCCTGAACTAGAATTTAAGATCCAGAAGGGCAGAGACCGTCATCTGCTTGGGCTACTATTGTAGCCCTGAAAATGCACCTGGTCCCTCATAGAATCTCTGTAATTAAATGAGTTTCAAGCAGCACTGGGACTTCCCAGTTTCACATTTAACAACAGACTTCCCCTCAGGTCCAAGGAAATGTCTAGCCTTAAGAAAGTAGGGGTGATTTTCTAAGGAGATGAAGGACTCAGGGAAGTGGGACCACTGATCTATGTGTGAACTTACACTTGGCTGGCTAGCATGCCTCCTGAGGCTTCTGACTCAGTTCACTGGGAGAGTGCTTCAGCTCTGAAGTGAGAGGACTAGGAAAAATCGCACCTCTCAGTTGCCTCCGGCCAAGTGTTAACATCTCCTGGGAGGAGGATTTCTCAGCCTGAGTCAAGCAGCTATGCTCCTCCAGCAGCAGGTACCCTACCCCATCATCATGAAATGCAAAATGATGGGTAAAAGCCTGCAGCTCCCTTGGGTGGGAGAAGGCAGGGAAATCTGGAGACAGACTTTGAAAGGATGCCGGTTAACCATGTGAGCCAAGTTCGTGGTCAAGATGGGGCTTTGGTTGGTGGTTGTAAATTCATGGTTTGAAGTCACTAACAAGGGAAAGAGTTGTTTTAAAAAATAACTCAGAAAAATAATGTATGTTTATTTTATGAATACAAAGATATAAAGATTGGGATATATTTATCTTCTTTCATTTCTCCTGCTATATTTTATTGTGGATTCGTGTTGGGGGATCAAATGAAAGGGAATGGGATTTTACGAGGGTGGGAACACTTTGCCCATTGAATTCCTTTGCATTGCATTGGGAAAAAAATGTATGCAGATAGGAATAATTTGGTAAGGTCATCTTGCCAGGAGAATGCTACACATATCTGAATTTTTTTCTCATACCCAGATGCAATTTCACTTGAAAAATCCAGATGCATTGTCAACGGCCTAAAATGTATGGAAATGATATAACCAGCAGTGCAATATGAAAAAAAAAATTAGTTTCGTATTCAGATGATCCTGAGACTTCACATGTAAACATCTCTTTATTAAGCAGAAAAGTCATCATTTCTGAATAAGAAGCAAAAACCAATTACTGGGCTTCACTTTGGCAGTGAGATTTGGATACTGTTATTCTAAACCGTAGATATCACTCAGTTCTACGTGATTCGTTACTTATGCTTTCAAAATCTGTAAAAGTTATTACATAATCATATGAAAAATATTTTTGTCCATTTATACATTTATATATATATATTTTCCACTTCTCTGTGATACTTTCTCTGAGTGATCTCATATAAGAGTCAAAAATGGAAAGGAAATGTGAAAGCTAAATTTTATCTTCTGAAATGTGAACAGCTTGTGATTTCAGAGGAAATCAAGTCACTGAGAATAGAATGTATTCCCCACAAGTATTTTCAACCTTCCCCACCATTCTACCCAGAGGATTCCTGTCAAGGACAACGGCGACCCCCATGTTGCCAAATTCAGTAGTTATTTCTCGATCAGATTGGAAGCTGTCTCATCTCTCAGCAGTGTTTGAAACGACTGATATTCTGTCTTCTCGGCACTTTTCCTTCCCCTTGTTCTGGGGCCACCTCCTCTCTGGTTTCTTCTTACTGAAGCCACTGCTCTTTCTCATCTGCCTCTCTTTGCCCCCTGAAGTTTTGGCCCCAGGAGCTTCCTGGTCTCAGCCCCCAGGCTGTGCTCTTGATCACCTGCACTTCCTCCTCCAGACTCTGGCTCTAAGAAGCATCTCCGCACTAACATTCACGAATGGCTGCAAAGAGCCCTGAACCTTTCTTCTGACTCATGAAGCTCTAACTCTTGCTGGACACCTTCACAAGGATGCCTCCCAGGCTTCTTGCATTCAAAACCCCGGTTCCTAGTCTCCAAGCAGAAACACATGCTACCTCCAAAGTAACATGCTAACGGGAGGTTTGGAAGGGCAGGCGAGCAGAGCAACAATCCCCTAAGGTTAGAGAAGGGGTGGACAGATGTTACAATGACTAATGAATGACTTCATTTCCCTGTGCCTCAGTTCCCTCACCTAAAAAGAGAAGTCATCTGAGTTGCCTCCTGGGGCTGCTGTAAAAAATGGACGAGATGACTCATGTAAAGTCTTTAGCCAAACGACAGGCGCTTGGGCATTAAATGCCTAAGTAGCTATTGTTACTTCTGTATATAAAATAGATAATAAACAAGCATCTACTGTATATAGCACAGGGAACTGTGCTCAATACTCTGTAATAACCTAAATGGGAAAAGAATTTGTACATGTGTAACTGAGTCACTGGGCTGTATACCAGAAACTAACACAACACTGCAAACCAACTATATTCCAATATAAGATAAAAAACTAACTAAAAAATATTAGCTGTTACTGGGGATAAAAGAACAAAAACAATAAAAAGACACAACACATTCTGAACAGTTTTATTTCCTTTCCTCCATGGGCTTCTGCTGTTTCAGGAAAGGGCAACTGCATTTTACCAGTTGTTCAGTCAGTCTTTGGGGTTACCTTTGATTCTGCTCTCTCATGCCTCCATCCTGACCCCAATAAATCCTGGAAGAAACTCTGAAATTATATTTGGAATCTGACTATTTCTTACCCACTCAACTACTACTACTCAAGTCAGAGTTCCCATCAACTCTTGTCCAGATCACAGCACTGGCCTCCTAACAGGCTGCCCTTCTCTTCTTTCTGTCCTCTCTATTCTCCAGGCATGAACCGAAGTGATGTGCTTACTATCTGATCTGTGGCAGGTGAAGCCACTCCTTCAATGGCTCCCTACTTCATTGAAAGCAAAAGCCAAAGTCTTATGCATTGAGTCCCTGAACTTTCCTGACCTCTTCTCTGCCTGTCACCCTTGGGTTAGTCAGCCTGGCCACACTGGCCTCCCTGCTGCTTTTACACACACCAGGGATGCACCTGTCCTTGGGGCTTTACGATTTTCTCTTTCCACCCAGATAATGAAGATCTGTATGCTCTTTCATTCCTGTGAGTTTCTGCTCAAAATTCTGCCTATTTTTGTCCATAGCACTTACTGTCAACCGATGCATATTTTCTAAATACATTTTTAGTCTGCTTCTTTCTCTCCTTCCTTTTATTCCCACTGCAAAGAATATAAATTCTGTGAGAGCAGGACCTTTGGTTTATTTAGAGAGGCACCTGGTACATGGTAGTTCAGTTCAGTTACTAAGCTGTGTCCAACTCTTTGTGACCCCATGGACTGCAGCACGCCAAGCTTCCCTGTCCATCACCAACTCCCAGAGTTTGCTCAAACTCATGCCCATTGAGTCCGTGATGCCGCCTAACCATCTCATCCTCTGTCACCCCCTTTTCCTCCTGCCTTCAATCCTTCCCAGCATCAGGGTCTTTTCCAATGAGTTAGTTGTTTGCATCAGGTGGCCAAAGTATTGGAGTTTCAGCTTTAGCATCAGTCCTTCCAATGAGTACTCAGGGCTGATTTCCTTTAGGATTCACTGGTTTGATTTCCTTGCAGTTCAAGGGACTCTCAAGAGTCTTCTCCAACACCATAGTTCAAAAGCATAAATTCTCTGGCACTCAGCTTTCTTTATGGTCCAACTCTCACATTCATACATGACTATTGGAAAAACCACAGCTTTGACTATACGGACCTTTGTCAGCAAAGTAATAGCTCTACTTTTTAATATGCTGCCTAGGTTGGTCATAGCTTTTTCTCCAAGCAGCAAGCATCTTTTAATTTCATGGATGCAGTCACCATTTGCAATGATTTCAGAGCCCAAGAGAATAAAATCTGTCACTGTTTCCATTGTTTCCCCATATATTTGTGATGAAGTGATGAGACTGAATGCCATGATCTTCATTTTTTGAATGTTGAGTTTTAAGCCAGCTTTTTCACTCTCCTCTTTAACTTCCATCAAGAGGCTCTTTAGTTCCTCTTTGCTTTCTGCCATTGAGGTGGTGTCATCTGTATATCTGAGGTTATTGATATTTCTCCCAGCAATCTTGATGCCAGCTTGTGCTTCATCCAGCCCAGCATTTCTCATGATGTACTCTGCATATAAGTTATATAAGCAAGGTGACAATATACAGCCTTGATGTACTCCTTTCCCAATTTGGATCCAGTCCATTGTTCCTTGTCCAGTTCTAACTGTTCCTTCTTGACCTGCAAACAGATTTCTCAGGAGGCAGGTAAAGTGGTCTGGTATTTCCATCTTTTAAAAAATTTTCCAGTTTGTTGTGATCCACACAGTCAAAGCCTTTATGGTAGTCCATGAAGCAGAAGTAGATGTTTTTCTGGAATTCTCTAGCTTTTTCTATGATCCAATGGATGTGGCAATTTGATTTCTGGTTCCTCTGCCTTTTCTAAATCTGTTTGAACATCTGGACGTTCTCAGTTCATGTACTGTTGAAGCCCAGCTTGGAGAAGTTTGAGCATTACATTGCTAGCATGTAAGATGAGTGCAATTGTGCAGTAGTTTGAACATTCTTTGATACTGCCTTTCGTTGGGATTGGAATGAAAACCGACGTTTTCTAGTCCTGTGGTCACTGCTGAGTTTTCCAATTTTGCTGGCATATTTAATGCAGCACTTTCACAGCATCATCTTTTAGGACTTGAAATAGCTCAACTGGAATTCCATCACCTCTACTAGCTTTATTAGTAGGATGCTTCCTAAGTCTCACTTGACTTTGTACTCCAGGATGTCTGGCTGTAGGTGAGTGATCACACCATCGTGGTTATCTGGGTCATTAAGATCTTTGTTATATAGTTCTTCTGTGTATTCTTGCCACCTCTTCTTAATATCTTCTGCTTCTGTTAGGTCCATACTGTTTCTGTCCTTTATTGTGACCATCTTTGCATGACATGTTCCCTTGGTATCTCTAATTTTCTTGAAGAGCTCTCTAGTCTTTCCCATTCTATTGTTTTCCTCTATTTCTTTGCATTGATTACTTAGGAAGGCTTTATTATCTCTCCTTGCTATTCTTTGGAACTCTTCATTCAGATGGATATATCTTTCCTTTTCTCCTTTGTCTTTAGCTTCTCTTCTTTTCTCAGCTCTTTGTAAGGGCTCCTCAGACAACCATTGTGCCTTTTTGTATTTCTTCTACTTGGGGATGGTTCTCATCACTGCTTCTCATACAATGTTATGAATCGCCTTCCATAGTTCTTCAGGCACTCTATCTACCAGATCTAATCCCTTCAATCTATTTGTCACTTCTAATGTATAATCATAAGGGATTTGATTTAGGTCATACCTGAATGTTCTAGTGTTTTCCCCTATTTTCTTCAATTTAAGGCTGAATTTTTCAATAAGGAGTTCATGATCTGAGCCACAGTCATCTCCCAGTCTTGTTTTTGCTGACTGTATAGAGCTTCTCCATCTTTGGCTGCAAAGAATATAATCAATCTGATTTTGGCATTGATCATCTGGTGATGTCCATGTGTAGAGTGGCCTCTTGTGTTACTGAAGGAGAGTGTTTGTGATGATCAGTGCATTCTCTGGCAAAAGCCTGTTAGCCTTTGTCCTGCTTCATTTTGTACTCCAAGGCCAAACTTGCCTGTTACTCCAGGTATCTCTCAACTTCCTACTTTTGCATTCCAGTCCCCTATGATGAAAAGGACATCTTTTTTGGGTGTTAGTTCTAAAAGGTCTTGTAGGTCTTCATAGGACTGTTCAACTTCAGCTTCTTTAGCATTACTGGTCAGGGCATAGATTTGGATTACTGTGATATTGAATGGTTTGCCTTGGAAATGAACAGAGATCATTCTGTTGTTTTTGAGACTGCACCCAAGTACTGCATTTTGGATGCTTCTGTTGACTATGAGGGCTACTCCATTTCTTCTAAGGGATTCTTGCTTGGTCCCACCCATTAGAACAAGACCCAGATTCCCCCACAGCCAGTCCCTCCCATCAGGAAGCTTCTACAAGCCTCTTATCCTTATCCATCAGAGGGCAGACAGAATGGAAACCACAATTACAAAAAACTAACCAAACTGATCACTTGGATCACAGCCTTGTCTAATTCAATGAAACTATGAGTCATGCCGTGTAGGGCCACCCAAGACTAACATGGAGAATTCTGACAAAATGTGGTCCACTGGAGAAGGGAATGGCAAACTGCTTTAGTATTCTTGCCTTGAGAACCCCATGAACAGTATGAAAAGGCAAAAAGATAGGACATTGAAAGATGAACTCCTCAGATCGGTAGGTGCCCAACATGCTACTAGAGAAGAGTGGAGAAATAGCTCTAGAAAGAGTGAGGAGGCTGAGCTAAAGCAAAAACAATGCCCAGTTGTGTATGTGACTGGTGATGGCAGTAAAATCCAATGCTGTAAAGAACAATTTTGCATAGGAACCTGGAATGTTAGGTCTATGAATCAAGATAAACAGGTACATAGTAGGTGTTCAATAAAACAGAGCAAATGACTGAAATGATATGTGATGTTTTCCTGAGCATCTCTAAAAAAATTTATAAACATCTTATGAATCACAGGAGGCAATCATTGATTGGGATAGCCAATAATCATAAGACTCTTGAAGAAAGTTCATATTTTTAAAACTTACAATTATCCATCCAGAATATTATGGGTGGTGGTAACCCAATTGGTGGTCTGCAGGGAAGGACCAAAGACTGGCCATTTCGAAGTGTTATTGGTTCAAGCTTTTCTTTGGTCCACAATGGTGACCCTAATAAAATAAAATAATAACTTCTAAGTTATTTATGCACTGGAAAACAAAAAAGCACTGGAAAGAAAGATAAACCAAACTTGTAGAGAAATACTAACTTGGAATTTATGGAAATTAAGATAATAAATTTTTCAAAAAATGACACTCATAGTATAAGTTCTGAGTCAGCAAGTCCATGTCTAAGAATTTACATTAAATAAATCCTTGAAGATACATGATTTTGTTAAAAGTATGCTTTTCACAAAAGAACAAAAAACACTTATATATGTAAAAATATTTGTGAAAGAAATAATGGTAAACCTATACTTTTGAATAAAATAGTGTTAGATGTTGTATAAAGACAGATAATAAGTATAAGATTAATATAATATGCACGATATGTAGATAAGCCAAAAAGGTTACAAAATAGTACTTCAGAATGAGTTTGTTTTCAATATGTATACACATATCTGCCTTGGTAAAACCATAAAAAACAGTTATTTCCTTGAATGAAAGGATTCGTGCACAATTTTTATGTTTCTTTTTCGTTCATTTGTAGTTGATTTGTTCTATAAAGCACACATATTATACACATAATTGAAAAAAGCTTTAAAAATAACCAGACCTTCAAATGGTCACTGTTCTTTAAATACGTGCTCTTGGGTCGTTGAGAGGATGTACTGACTATTGCAAAAAGACTATTGCAATAATATCAAGATAATGAGGCCACTCTGTTTCTAGTGAAATTTTGATATAAAAATGTTAAAAGAAATATGTGCACCCTAATGTTCCTAGTCATAGCAACATTATTTATAATAGCCAAGATATGGAAGCAACCTAAGTGTCCATCAACAGATGACTGGATAAAGAAGGGGTGTGTGTGTGTGTGTGTGTGTGTGTGTGTGTGTGTGTGTGTGCAACCTAAGTGTCCATCAACAGATGACTGGATAAAGAAGGGGTGTGTGTGTGTGTGTGTGTGTGTGTGTGTGTGTGTGTGTGTGTGTGTGTGTGTGTGTGTGTGTGTGTGTGTGTGTGTGTGTGGTGTGTGTGTGATACAATGAAACATTGGAGCTTCCCTGGGGCTCCCGGGTAAAGAATCTGCCTGCAATGCAGGAGACCTAGGTTCTGCCTGCAATGCAGGAGACCTAGGTTCAACCCCGGGTCAGAAAGATTCCCTGGAGAAGGGAATGGCTACCCACTCCAGTAATCTTGTCTGGATAATTCCTTGGACAGAGGAGCCTGGCAGGCTATAGTCCGTGGGGTTGCAAGAGTCAGACATGACTGAACAACTAACACTTTCACTTTCACATGATGGAATATTACTCAGCCATAAAAAAGAATGAAAATTTGCCACCTGCAGCAACACAGATGGACTTGTAGGGTACTGTGATAAGTGAAATAGGTCTCTTTGTACAGAGAAAGACAAATAGATGATATTATTTATATATGGAATCTAAAAAATACAACACATTAGTGAATATAACAAAAGGGCAGCAGACTCACAGATATGTACTCACTCACAAACTAGTGCCTCCCAATGGGAACAGGGAAGAGGAGAGGGGCAATATAGGAGAAAGGAGTTAAGAACTACAAACTGCTGTGTATAAAATAAGTTACAAGGATATATTACACAACACAGGAAATATAACCAATTTTTATAATATTTCTAAATGGAGTGTAACCTTTAAAATTGTGAATCACTATATTATATACATATAACCTTTATAATAAAGTACATCAACAATACTTCAATTTAAAAATGTTTAAAGAAGTAACACTTATACCTCAATTACCCATTTTATATTGAATTTATCTCCATCTGACTATATGGACTATGCTTGTACATAAGATTTAGGAGAAATTTAATAATTAGGTCAATCCGAGGAAAAAGCATTTTTCTTACCCCTGGTGATTTATTCTGGATTTCTACAAAAGACACACTGGTTTGGCAAAACATTAGGCTGAGGAATTGGGATAAAGTGGAAAAGGGTGATGATTTTCATGCAAAATAAAGTTAGAGTATTGGCATCAATGCCACTGCCTTCTTTTTTTTTTCTACTGCCTTCTTGTAATGGTTATTTGGATGATGTAACAGATGCTGGTGTTGGAGCCAGACTTTAAAAAGGGTCCTGTTCAGCGAACAGGTCTGACTTACTGGATGGACGGATGACAATGTTATTAGAAATCGCAGCCCCGCGTTCGTTCCTGGCTGTACACTGATAGACTCCTTCATAGGTCTCTGCTTTCCCCTCGCTCATGATGTTGATTATGAGGGTTCCTGAGCCAGGCTTCATGGTGACGAGAGGGTCTTTATCTATGTCAAAATGAGTCCCATTTCGGGTCCAGGAAAAGCTGCCAGCACATAGAGGATTAAGCTTGTTAACAGTCCAGAAAAACAGGATTACTTACTCTTTAAAAAATTCCTTGTAGTTTTACGAGTTTCTGAATAATTAGACTTTAATATTCAATAAAAGAGCTCCGTACCTAAAATGTTTCACTGAATCGTGACTTAGAAAAAAGTGCTGACCATACATACTAAGGTACATGTGTTCATCAGAAGTACCAAAATCTGACTCAATAAAGAAACCATGCATACAAATTGCCTGTCATTTTTCAAAGAAAATATTGTAAGTAGGTCACCAAGGCACACCTTCTTAGAGCTTTATTAGCATTTTTATTATAAACTCCATTGTTTATAGAATTGATAACCTGTCTATAAAAATTTGCTCTAGGGTGAAGTGTAACATGAAAGGCCTTTACAAGTACTAATATATGTGTACATTAAAAGTGATCAGACTAGTGTCAAGTTACCACAAGGCAAAGTGTGAGTTGGGAGGAGAGGAAGAAACTTGAAATCAATGGTATTTTAAATGTCAGGGTTCATTTAAAAAGTGACCATTCTATATAAAATATATTTGAGAATTTTTAATCTAGAGATGATTTTGAAAATTTCTGGGAAAGTATTTCAAATTGGCAACTAAAAGTCTTCTTTTTCAGTTTTGTTTATATAAAATAAACGATTGCCTTATATAAAAGTCACAGAGGTCATGTAGCTAAAGATTTGGTAACTGGTTACAAATGAACAATGGCCATGCTTTTACACAAGCATTCATTTCTAAACTTTTCCATGATTCCCAAGCCCTCTTGGATTTCCCTTCTCACTGCTTATCCATTTAGTGGGAGCCCTCACACCTCCTAGGGTAGGAGGCAGTGGGCGTGGGTACTACTGGTTTATGGTAAATAGAGATTAGGGATGCTGTAAAATATCCTACAAGGCACAGGAGAGCTCTGCCTCCATAACAAAAAATTATCCAGCCCAAAGTATCAACAGAGCTAAGGTGGAGAAATCCTGCCTAACAGGGAGCTATAGGAAGTATTAAGTAAGTGTTAAACTGAAGGGGACACTGCCCATCAAAGGACATTGCATTAGGGCTTAAGCACTCAAAAGTTTCTAATAATACAGCAGAACAGATTGCTTTTAAGCCAGCCTTTGATGGAAATTTTTTATATCCTTAGGCATTTACTGCCAGTTAATTTTTTTCTCTGGTGCCAGTCTGTGATAGATTTGTAAGGCTGGTCATAGACAAACTCAGAAATACAATCCTGAGAAAATCTCCTGTCTATTTTATAATTTTAAAAATTCTACATTATATAATGTCCATAATAATCATCCAACTCTTGAAAACTTCCATATATTACTGGACAAGTTACAGATAACCCACTAAGGAGGTGTGGAACCTGGATAAGGTTACCTAGCATTATCAGGCATCAGTTTTCCCTCTATAAAATATATTGGTTGGACAAGATAATGTTTAATGTTTCTCCCAAGTCTAAAATGCTCTGCAGTGCTTATGAAAAGATGTATATGAAGCGTTCTGAGTGTTGTACTCTGCCATGTTTGGAAAACCACTTGGGGCTATTTTATAGACTTTGAGACAGCTAGGAGAGATCTTAGAAGTTGTGTAATTCAGCTTCTTTATTTTATAGATAAAGACACTAAGGCCCATAGAGAAGGAATTTGCCCATGTCACAGGCTGTCAGAAGGTTCTTTTGACATCTTCCCACAACTTTTTAGCATGTCATACAGAAAAGTATCAGTATGGAAATGCAACCACCTGGGTTTTTAGGAAGAACCAACTGAATTTAATTAAAAGCAGAGAGACAAAACAATGAGCCTACAAATGACACCTTAATAATTGGTGAAAGTGTGAAAGTGAAAGTGTCTGTCTCTCATTCTCCAGGGAAGAATGCTGGAGTGGGTTGCCATTCCCCTCTCCAGGGGATTGTCCTTACCCAGGGATCAATCAATGCTTCTTTTCAGCATTACAACACCAGAACCACACCTACCTTGGAGGAGGTTTCCCCTTTGCCTCACACTGGATTACAATATTCTCCCGAGGGTCAATAATGTAATCTTTTGGAGACTGTTGAGTGATGGTTGGTGGTTGTACCACTTAATTGTAGAAAGAAGAACAAAGGAGAGAAACAAATCATTTAATATTGTAACAGTAATCATATTTTTTCCTGTATCAAAATCACTTACCCTAGACTAAATACGCTCCAAATGTTTTTAGTAATTTCTCCTGTGGTAACACACAACTCAGCAGATTTTTGGCTAAAAGACTCCTAAAATTTTGGAGTCAAGACATAACTCCCTTTTGGTAACTTTATGTGTTCATAAAGCCCATTTTCCCACACTGAAAGTTTGGGAAATTCATTACCAACATAAGCTTAAAATTTTCATTTCTGATGTAACAATGAGAAATTTCTCTGATATCTTTGGTTCAAATGATACCTTTTGATAAAATTTAAGTTACGAGGTAAACTTGCAACTTTCTTAAAAAAGAGTAATTGATTTATAGTTCATTCCTGGGTTCATGTAAATTAATACACTGGTAACAAATATATTTGAGAAGCAATGTTAAAAAGATGATTAAATTAGAGACTTGCCATGTCTTATTAGAGCTAGGAGGAAGGGGCTACTAGGAAGAAAGATAAAACAAGCTTATTTAGAAGATGAATTGGGAAGCTCTCTGTTATAGGAAACAATATTCTCATTTCAGTCTTCAAAGTGCTATGGGATCATTTATTATCACATTGTAGGAAGAAACTATTCTGACCCAAAATAACTGAATCTGAAAAATAGCTGGTATCTGGACATTTGATGTTCAGGTCACTCTAAGATTACCATGCCCTCCTTGTGAAATCAGAACCACAGAGTGTAGAACAGGAAGGGAAGGGAGAAATAATCTATTTTGACTTCTGTTGCCTAATGCAGCAAAATAGCTTGACTTCCTAGGCAAGCAGAGAGAAGCAAAGTGTCTTGGGTACAAGGTAACTACCTTGCACACCTCCAAGGAGAGCTGTTTACACAGACCAATGGTTCTCAATCAAGGGCCATTTGCCCCTACTCCTCTGGGGACAGCTGGCCACATCTAAAGATGATTCTGGTTGTCACCACTGGGGTGGGGAGTGGTCCTGGCATCTGGGGGGTAAAGGCCAGGGATGCTGTTAAACATCTTACAGGGTACAGGACAACTTTATAATGTAAAGACTTTGTATTTGGTTCATTTAAGATTTTCATATTTCAGAGTGTCCCTTTCCTCTCCAACTATGCTCTGGGCTTCCTTTGTGAAACTTCTTCCACCTGCCAATCAAGTTATTTCCCAAAGCTTCATAACTGTTCTCTGCCTTTGTCTTTCTTTCTTGTGGGGAACTGTGCACATAGCTAAACCGACCACTTTTAGGGCTTAAAAATGTCTTATAAATCTCCAGGCAGAAGAAACAGAAGAAAATCTTCTGTTTTCTTTGTCTCCAGTCTTGTGTCTATTGACCAGACAGCTCTTACTAAATATCCAAAGAACACCTAAAATGCAGATCGAAAATGGAACTTGTAATTGCCAGCATTTACTGCGCACCTGTTAACGCCAGGATACTGCACAGTGTCAATTTCAGCTCCCGTTAGCAAGATCCATCCCCTTCCTTATCCTCCTAAGCCAGCTGCTCCTCTCAGCCCCTAGCACTGTCCAGGGGAGCCTCCTCCTTTCCAGCCCAGTCAGTTACCAATGCTGGGTAGCAATTTGGTCTAACAATTAAGAACCAGTCTGTCTATTTGCTACCAGCTGTGAGAATTCAAGCAAGATTCTTAACTTCTGTGAGCTCTCATTTCCATAAAGGGAAAACAGGGTTTGAAAGTGGTGTCTACCTCCTAGGATTGCTGGGAAAATAAAATAAAATTATTTGTGCAAAATTCTTAGTCCATGCCAAACTGTAATGATTCAGTGATATTACCCGTATTTAGATTATTATCATAGTCATTTTTATTTAGACCAGCTTCACTTTGCAGTGATCCTTTAGACTCTGGCAGTATAGAGTCTGGGATGATAGAAAGAAGCTTAGCATTCCCCACTAAGGGATCAGCAGGCATAGGTTGTGGGTAAGGGGGACTTTTAGGAGTGATTCAATCCGATTTCTTGTGCTTTTCTGCGAGTGACAGAGATGCAAAGGGTGGTGGTCTCAGACCCAGAACTTAACGCAGCTGGTTTAGCTGCCACAGATCACTGCCAGGAGCTGACCATCTTGATGGAACTCTTTGAACAGTGCTGAGGTCATCGGGCAACCAACAGAGGCTATGAAGTAACAAGGGGAAAAGGTGATTTTATATAATTGTCCTGGTTAATCAAATACCAAAGGATTTTTCAAATGCTTGAAAGTTTGTTTTTTTTTAGGTAGATGATAGGTAGTGCCCAGCAGTCAGAGGCAGCAGTTTTAGATTAGAGCATGCCACTCAGAAAGGATGTGAGTGGGGGTTGCTTGTCTTTTGTACACTTCCAAACAAGATTCAAACTCTCTGGGCCATTTTACTGATGACATTAAGAAACACTAGTCTACCCAGTCCTGCAGATTGAGCAAGTATATGAATGGACTCTGCTGAAGCACCTGCAAGCACTCAACTCCTATCTATATCCAAAGATATGCTTTTATTCCAGCCAGCTTTTAATAGCATTTAGAACCAGATGTTCTCTTCCAATTTTGTGAGTTTTCTCATTGAGTTACATCAGATGTGAATGAAGCGCAGAAGTTAGTAATGCAGAATATTGGTAAAAGAAAAACAGTAATACCTGAGTCCAGAATTCATGCAGGGAATATATTCAACCTGCTTCATGGAATTTCATTGCAATACTTAGCCACAGTAAACACACATGCTTAAAAAGACGTTAGCCATGAAAATAAAATCGTGCATTTAATTCACAGTATTCATTCAAAAACAAAGACACAGTCAAATTTTCACACTGCCTGGTAATGACCAAAAACACTTACAGTCTTCAAGAAGTTTTGCTTTTTCCCCATCAATATCAGCAGGTGAGTGGGCGAACAGGATTAAAGAAAACCAGATGTTAGTGATAGGAATGTTAGCACCCTGAAGATAATAGGGGCATCTTGTCTATTTTATTTAACCTAAAAAACCAGCAGAGCAAAGGTAGAGGTGGTGAAGTAGCAAGAGAAAGAAACTCCCATTAAAGGTTTTGTTTATTCCTGAAGCAGTGATTTCTACAGAAACATATGGGAAGAACAAAAGAGATGCTATAGGCCAAAAAAAGATTCTGCCAGGAATAGGAATGGATAATTCCATGCCATACATGTTGTGCTGGACAAGTAATTATGTTCAATTTGAAAAATAGCTTAAATCTACAATTAATCTGAGTTGTCACATACTGTGTTGTGTCTGATCCTATTATCCCAGACATCACTATGCACATGGTAATGATACCTAACAATGGGACACTGCCACAAGGAGAGTGCTCCATCCAAGTCAAATCCAGCCCTGATCTGAGGTTTTTGTATTTCCATGGTTAATCCCCATGTTAGTAATTGCACTTTTCAGACTGCTAACATATTTCTGCTTCAGAATGCCTCAGTCACCAAGGGCTGATGGTACCTACCCCAAGGTGCAGAAGAGGTGTAAGGAACTGGGGCAGGAAGAAATTGCATTAACATGCAATTCACATGATTCCGCTGTGCTGCCTGTCATTACTACTTGGAAAGGTTAATGCAGGAGCGCCTGGGTTGTCCGTGACTTTCTTTTCATCATGGTTCTGCCTCTTCTCCATTAGCAGCGATAATTGAGTTAGCCGTAGGTGACTGTTTCCCTCTGATTGTTAGATTCAGCAGTCAGATTAAGGGGGAATATATTTAACACAAGAGAGAACAAAAGCATTTCTCTCAATGCTTTTCTCTCTCTCCTACATATCTGCTAGGGTAAATGCTTACTTAGGCATTCAAACTCCAATGGGCTTAACCAATCATATCTTTTTTTTTTTTTAATTGAAATTAAGGTCACTGAATGAATATCTTTTGAAAAGAAGTTGAATGTTGCATTTTCTTATACTTTAAAGATGCACAGCAAAGGGAGTCAACAAAGTATGGGGCCCACCACATCTCTTCTTCCCACTGGCAGTTGCAATCTCTTTGGTTAAAAAAAAAAATGACATCACAACAATTGAATTGCCCCAGGAAAGTGTTATTTTCCTTGCACCTTGGAAAGCTTGCCAAACAGATGTTCTATTCAAGAAGCTAATGGATTTAAAGAGGTCATGTAGATTAGGGATAAAGACTAAATCAATTCTGAAGTACAGTAATTGTCCAGATTTGAAATTCTGCTTTCCATTGCAGGAGAAGTAACCCGCTGGCACTTAGCATTATCTGTGATTTTTCAGACGCCACCCAACTCAGGGAGAGTGCAGCATATACGGTGCTTTATTCAGGAAAGGGTGGGCTCCTATAGTAGCTGTTACTCGCTCCATTCTAAACAGCAATTTTGCTGAAGACTTGTTTTATTCTCAACATTGACATCTTGGTCTTTAATCACCATTTTTAAAACAAAGACCTTTCACTAGGCTTTGACAAGACACATTTTCTAGCTCTAAACTCATACTTAAGATTCAAAACTCAAAGGTGAACTTCGCCTTGCCTGAGTCAAGAGAAATGAGTCGTGGGCAGTCTGGGGATGTGGAGGGGCGTGGGGCTGGCTGAGAGATGATCATTTCACTCTCAGCATTTGAAGGGAGAAGATGGAGAGGTGGGGAGAGGCCAAACCGGGGAGGGGGGGATCAGTGATCATTCTTTTTATTGGAGTATAGTTGCTTTACAGTTCTGGGTTAGTTTCTGCTGTACAACATCGTCAATCAGCTAAATGTATACATATATTCCCTCCCTCTTGAGTCTCCTTCCCCACCCCACCCCTCTAGGTCATCACTGAGCACCGAATTGAGCTCCCTGTGCCATTCAGCAGCTTCTCTCTCCCTATCTATTTCACACCTGGTAGTGTACACGTGTCAAGGCTACTCTCTCAGTTTGCCCTTCCCTCTCCCTCCCCGCCTGTGTCCAAGAGCAATTCCTACAGCTTTCTTGCAGGATGGCTTCTATAAAAAGTTGCCTGTTGGGAGGATCAGCTCACAATTCACTCCTTCCTGGGTCAGCCCCCTCAGTGGTTCACCAAAAAGACCTGGAGGGAGGGCAAGACTGACAGGGAGAGGACCATGTGTCTGACCCATGTGATGGCCTTTCCTAGAGTCTGAGTCTTTTTTTTCCCTAGGGACTGATTCTTTATAAACACCAGGTGCTGTTTGATTCGCTTTTCAGGATCACACAGACGTGTCCTCCATCCACACTGTTCAGAGTGGCGGTAAATGCCGGGGAGGTTCTGGCTCCAGGGGCTCAGAGCTTTGCAATGTTAATACTTACGATCAAGAGGGACTTCCAGGGCACTAATCATCTGGCACAGGAAGAGCATCAGCGGCGCTCTGCCTGCAGATAAGCGCTTCTTTTTCGGCATTATTTTAAGCTGCATTAGCCGAGCTCCTGCTGAGCCCCACAAGCTGAATTTCCTTTTCTTCTCTCACAAAAGATTTCTGTGCAGTGTGTCAATAATTCTCATGCAGGAAACTGAAAAAGCAGAGAAGAAGAATGAGTGCATCTTTTTTTTGAAAGAAGGAAATGAAGAGAGGAAGTCTGCAGTTCAGAACATCAGTTCTGTATAATACATGAACTCTAAATGGGAGCTAACTTTTAAATATTTAACTCTGAGGGCTGAAAGAATCATTTATTCATAAATCAGCTAAAATTAGGTCAGAAATATTTGCAATGATGTCAAGCAAAACTTATCAGTGCCATCCTTCTGATTTTCCCAGTTTAAATATCTGTGTTTATATCAGAGGCTACCATGTCTCTAACAGAGCAAGAAAACTTGGCTTATAAATTGGTTAAAAGGGGTGACTTTGAAGGGGAGGCCTAATGGCTTCTCTTTTCCAGAGATTCTCTCTGGGAAAGTTCAGGGTGTAGTTGTCAATTTGTTTCAAACCTCAAACGATTTACCGGCAGAGCCACCAAGAATACTGGCCTTTTCCATCTCCTACCCGGACTGTGGCAGCAGACGTGCCTGGGCTCTGAGCTCCAGGTCTTCCTCACTGCAGCAACCCTCTGAAACAAAGCTGGCTAATTTTCTCAAAAGGTCTTTGGTTAAATCGTCGGAGTAGTCTCATGGGACCTACCCAATAAAGTTCAAAATACCCTTAAACAGGTAATAAAAAAACTTCAATGATCTGGTCTGAGTTTATCCTACCAACCTTATTTCTTCTTATTTCCACATAAGTTATTAATTTTTTTTCTTTGTCTGTTTGATTGCCTGATTCTGCTTTTCTTTTTTGGGTCAGTCCCTCAATATGCTTTGAGTTTTCCCAACTTCTTGCCTTGGTTTATCCCACTCCTTTTACCTGGAAATGTCCTCATCATTGTCCACCAAATTTCCTCATCAGTGTCCAAAGGATTTCTTTATAGATCATTGAAAATGGAAACACAAGCTGACCACTCAAATAAAGTCATTTATTTCACCCTCTGAGAACCCCTGAAATTCCTTGTTTTATTCATCACGTTATAATACAGGTATATACTTTGGGGGGATATGCATGCTCTCCCCCCTACTACTGCAGGCAAAGATTGTGCCTCTCCCATCTTTGTACTCCTCTACAACCTAAAATAGTGTACCTGGCACATGAAAGTGTCTACTGTACACAAGAAAAGATGAGCACAAACACAGAATACAGGCTTCTGTCTGACAGTAGACTCCTGTGTGAAATGATGGGTATAATCTTCTCCCTAGGAGGTGCGAGTGACCAATGGCTCTCTCTCAAGAAGGTAGGAGAGATGCCATTATTATAAACTAAGGTCATTCATGCAGTTTCATTACTGAATTATTTGTGTAATTGTGTATTTTAAAAATATCTATCTTTTCCACTCAACTGAAAACCTCCAAAGGGTAGGGACCACATCTTCCCTGTTCCCTATCATGTCCCCAGAGCTCATCACAGTGTCTGGTACATGGTGGAGAGTAAATAATATTGGTAGAAAAAAAAAAGATAGGGAAAGGGGAAAGATGAGGTTGTATTCAGAGAAGAACTCTGGCCACAGTCTACCTGAGGCTATATTTATACTTATGTGCATGTATGCATGCTCAGTCATGTCTGACTCTTTGCAACCCCATGGACTATAGCCTGCCAGGCTTCTCTGTCCATGGGATCTTCCAAGCAAGAATACTGGAGTGGGTTGCCATTTCCTCTTCCAGGGGATCTTCCCAACCCAGGGATCGAACCCACGTCTCTGGAGTCTCCTACACTGGCAGGCAGATTCTTTACCATCATACCACCTGGGACTCCCTGGTTTCCCACCAGAATTCTTCAGTTTCTTACTCAATTCAGCATTATAGTCCAAAAGTCAGAAAACTGTATTTCTCCAAAAGTCCTTTATATAAATCCTCTTGAAGAGGAGGCATTTTTGCAAAGGTAACAGAGTGAAACCATAACTGTCTATATTTATACTACTTGGTTTGAAAACGAAACTCTTATCAATCTGATCAAATTAGTTGGCATATTATGTCTGTGTGTGGAAGAGCTTAAATGTATAAAAGAGAAATGAAATGATGCTGATAACGTGTTTTGCTAGCAACTGAGTTCTGATTTGAACATGATTATAACTGTAGTTGGGTATTTCTTGCAAAACAAATACAAAAATATGCTAAACAAATGCAAAAAATTCTAAACATAGACATTATACATACATAAATACTATTTTGTGAATGAAACATCCATACTGTGTGCTTTCATTTAAGATCCTGGAAATTTGTCTTTCTATATTACAATACATAAACATCATGATTTAAACACTGAGAGGCAGGTAGAGAAGCTCACCCAACCATTTCTAACCAAAATATAAACCAGACTGTCTTTCTGTGCATGCAAAGCAGATCTATAATATTTAATCAGATTTACTTAGGCCTTTCATGATTTTTTCTGTTGAAATGCTAGTTGTGAATTTATAGATAGTCTTCAAGGAAAATAAACATAAATGCCAAGATGACCCTAAAACAAGTCAATGTTACATGCTACACATATTGAGAGAAAACTATAGAACCAAATATTGAGAAAACAAAGGGAACACCTGCCTGAACTGTGTGTCAAACTAATTGAGTTTATTCAATTTAAATGCCTGGAATAGATGCCAGAGAACTAAAACACTTTCTAGAAGATGTACAAATAAATGCACGTAAGATCTTAAGCAACTACATACAATTTCTAAGTTCTTCATTCATTATTTGTTTTCCCTGAATGCCTTAACTGTTCATCCTTCAAAACAGAGAAACTATTAGACAACATCCTATAGAAGAAAGTGTCATTCAACCTGCTTATCTTTTCAGAATATATATGGCATAAAATACTTCACATTAAATCACAGTGTTGTATAAAGAAAAAAATAAAAATCTTAAGAAAAATTGAGACAGCACTTACTTAAAGAGACATGAGTAAATCTTCACAATGAGAGGAGGTCAAGAACTATAATAAATGAAGATGCAGTCTCTCATCGGAAGCTGTAAGCTCATTTAAACCAATAGCCACAAAATCATCTCCAGTGTAGGTTCTGTTTAGGGAGGACAAAGCTATGGCCCAGCCCATCCTCTGAATCCTGCGCATGGAAAATCACTGACTTCTCCTATGAATGCCATCACAGGTGAATAACCCAATCTCTAAGGACAGCACCAGGTCCCTGACACTCAGTCACAGTGAAAATCAAATACAACTACAGAAAACTGAACTTTCTCTCTGTAAGAGTGATGGGCTTTGCATGTCTCACAAAGGAAAACCACTGCTTCTGTACTCTGAGTACTGACATCAGAGCCCTGCCCTGCCAGGAGCCCACCCGCCTGGTAGTTTACCTTGGAAAAATGGTCATTCTCTTTTACGTGAGAATCATGAACCGAAACTAAATGGTTTATGCAACTACATTAAGATGAATGAAACCCCCATCTGAAATAGCATCTTGTTTAGTCAAGTTATAGGGCATGCTAGCACAACAGAGTTTGTAATTTTAAAAAAATATTTGCCACAGACAGTTTAAAGCATACTTGAATGAGAAAGATGATAGGTTCATCTTCAGAATACAAATCACCCCAATATTTAAAACTACATATATTAAAATGACCCAGAGTAATCATAAACAGGAAAGCCTTTTACTATTTTGCTTCATTTAACTCCATTCAAAGTGACTTTTCACATATTACCTTTAGAATCTCTGAAACAAGAGAAAAAAAAATCTCCCTTCTTTAGTAAACTTATCACCATTAGCAAAGAAATGCAACTTAAGTTTCCCTTATTTCTTTTGTCTAAAATTCATATTAAGTCATACAAGCACACATTTTAACAAAGGTTTCATACTCCTGTTGCTTACCTAAGAAGTCTTGTCATTAGAAAGAAAAGAAAATATTTGCTTTTCTCAAATGAGAAATGAAATTAATTTGAATGAAAAAATAGCAGTTCTCTACCAGAACCAGGAGGCCATGCATTACTTACCATTTCATTCTAGCCTATTTGTACTTTTTAGCATCCCAACATGGGTGGTTCAGTGCTGACTGCACAATGTAACATGATCTACTCTCTAAGCCAATAAACAAAGATGCTTATGTGACTGCACGCCCTTTGGCACACTAATTATTGCCCTGGTGAGCCATCAGCGGCTGGCCTCTCTCAGTGGGTAGCTAACTGGAAGTGGCATCATCTTGACTGTGAAAGGTATTTTTGAGCAGCCAACTCAGGAGGGTTACTGTTTCTTAATTGAAGTACAGTTCATTTACCATGTTGTATCAGTTTCTGACATACAGGAAAGTGACTGACATATATATATCTGTGTGTATATATATTCTCTTTCATATTATTTTCCATTATCATTTATTACAGGATGCTGGACATAGTTCCTATGCTATATAGTAGGACCTTGTTGTTTTTCTACTTTATGTATAGTAGTTTGTGTCTACTAATTCCAAACTTCTAATTTATCCCTCCATCCTCTTCCCCCTTTGGTCACCACAAGTCTGTTCTCTATGTCTGTGAGTCTGTTTCCATCTTAAACATAAATGCATTTATGTGATATTCTAGATCCCACGTATCAATGATTAGTGATGTCACATTGTATGTCTTTGGTTTATTTCACCTAGCATGATAATCTCTAGGTCCATCTATATTGCTGCAAATGGCATTATTTTGTCCTCTTTTTTTTTTTTTTTACAGCTGAGTAGTATTGGGATGGTTACTTTTTATATTTTGTTAAATATTTACCAAAAGGAATAAGCATGTTAATGCCCAATCATAGCCCATGCCTGTGCTTGTCAGTCATAAGTTTTGAGTCTGAGACTATGCAAGGAAGATTAGAGAGAAATGGACAAAACAGTTTGTATAGTTAACACATCAACAAAGTCATACAAACCTATATAACTGCACTACCATGAATGTGCCTTAGAAAAAAGGAGTTTTGGATTATGTGACTCTAGAGACTGTAATGATCTCTTCAAATAACAAGGCAAATCTTGTGAAGCAAAGGCACATGTTTATAATTCCTTCTAAGCCCCAAAGGATGTCCCTTAAGAGAGATTCTACAAGGAATCTGATACCTAGAACCTGAAGTAGTACTGAAGGAAAGGAGGACAAGTAACAGATGTTTTTTAACCAAATAATAGATGGTAGAATACATCTTGATAATAGCTCAAATCTCCATTCCTCAGAGCACTATAACTGATTATCTTACTAGGTATTCATAAAACCATAGAAAATAGGAAAGCAGGTATTTTACCCATTTAACAGATGAGAGAAAAAAAAATCATGGGGCCATTATTCATTGGGACCTTCTCTGTACCAGGAATCACATTGAGTTTGTTCCATGTGTTAACTTATCTCATCTTGCCAAGAACCCCAAGCAAGAAACTCTACTTCATTTCCCAGTTTACTGATAAGGAATCTGAGATGCAGGATGCTAAAGGCATTTGCTTAAGGACACACATGATATATAAAGTGATAGACCCAAAGCTCCAGTTCTTCTGAAAAGTTCTGGAGCTTTCAGCTTGTCATACCCTGAGAAGCCTCTAGCATTTCCCTTCCTCTCATATCCTCTTATTTTGCATTCAGTCAATAAGCAAACAGAATCACCAAATTTAGTCACTAATGTTAAAAAACAAACAAACAAGTGTTAATGGTTTCTGAATGTCTACAGAAGATCTTCCTAGAGCACATCTCCAGGGGCCTCTTCACAATAGATTGCATGTGAATAGTGACCACTAGAAGTATACTAGACACTCGCCCTGACCTTTTTTTTTTTTTAATTTTATTTTTTATTAGTTGGAGGCTAATTACTTCACAACATTTCAGTGGGTTTTGTCATACATTGATATGAATCAGCCATAGAGTTACACATATTCCCCATCCCGATCCCCCCTCCCACCTCCCTCTCCACCCGAGTCCTCTGGGTCTTCCCAGTGCACCAGGCCCGAGCACTTGTCTCATGCATCCCACCTGGGCTGGTGGTCTGTTTCACCATAGATAATATACATGCTGTTCTCTCGAAACATCCCACCCTCACCTTCTCCCACAGAGTTCAAAAGTCTGTTTGTACTTCTGTGTCTCTTTTTCTGTTTTGCATATAGGGTTATCGTTACCATCTTTCTAAATTCCATATATATGTGTTAGTATGCTGTAATGTTCTTTATCTTTCTGGCTTACATCACTCTGTATAATGTCGCCCTGACCTTTTGAAGGAACTGCAAGTCAGTACAATGCAGACAAGACAGACTTTTAGAAAGTTAATTTTAAAAGTAGGCAATGTAACTAAGGAGAACAGTATGAAGGTTCCTCAAAAGACTAAAAATAGATTGGTCATATAAACCAGTAATCCTATTCCTGGGTAAATATACAGAAAAGACAAAAATTCCAATTCGAAAAAACAGATGCACCTCAATGTTCATAGCAGCATTATTCAAAACAGTCAAGACATGGAAGCAACCTAAATGTCAACTGACATACGAATGGATAAAGAAGATGTGATATGTATGTGTGTGCTACACTGTGCTCAGTCACGGCCAGCTCTTTGCGACCCCGTGGACTGCAGCCCGCCAGGCTCCTCTGTCCATGGGGACTCTCCAGGCAAGAATACTGGAGTGGGTTGTCATGCCCTCCTCCAGGGGATCTTCCCAACCCAGGGATCGAACCTGCATCTCTTATGTTTCCTGCATCAGCAGGCGGATTCTTTACTACCAGTGTCACTTGGGAAGCCCACTGTGTAGCACAGGGAACTATATTCAATATCTTATAATCTATAGTGGAAAAAAATCTGAAAAAGTATATTAACATCTATATCTATCTGAATCACTATGTTATACCTGAAACACGGTAACTCAACTATACTTCAATTTATAACAAAAAGGGGCCACAAAATTTTTTTTTTAATTAAAAAATTAAAAGATGCTAAATGGCTCAAGAAAAGTATGCAACACATAAGCAGATGGTACAACATTCATAAGGTACAAAAGATCATATAATGCAAAGTAAGCAACACAATCCCAGTTTCTCTCTGGGGAAGGTTATTATTACCAAGTTTTGTGAATTTTTCTAGAGCTATTTTATGCATAAAGAGGTCTAAAAATATATAAAACAATATTTTAAGGGCCTCTTAGATACAGAAAACAGATTTAAATCCTTTTTGCCATTGAAGTTAGATGAAAAACAGGCAAGTCTTTCAATAAAATCTAGTTATTTACAGCACATAAAATTTGGATATAGGCTTTTTAAATCCTCCTTACTTTAAATTTAGCACAGAAATTCCAAGAAAGGAAATAGTAGAGAATGATCTAACTGAGAGAGCTAAGACGAAGGATGAAGGGTGCCTACTGAAAAGTCCATATGTACATATGTATGACAGAATCACTTTGCTGTACAGAAGAAATTAACACAACATTGCAAATCAACTAATACTTCAGTTTAAAAAAATCAAACATACACAAATGCACAAAAGTCCGTAAGGGTGAGACTAATGGTGACCCTGACCAATGGTGGCGCCTGTCCCACATGTGTCCACCAATTATCTGGTGACAGTTGTCAGGATTAGCTTCAGGGGTGACACAGAGAGAGCTGATGAGAAAAGGAGGGATGGGTAGAGAGAGAGAGGAATGGTATACATGTGTGTGCTAAGTTGCTTCAGTCGTGTCCAACTCTTTGTGATCCCACGGACTATAGCTAGCTCCTCTGTCCATGGGGACTCTTTAGGCAAGAATACTGGAGTGGGTTGCCAAGCCCTCCTCCAGGGGATCTTCCCAACCCAGGGATCGAACCCACATCTCTTACATCTCCTGCACTGGCAAGTGGGTTCTTTACCACTAGCACCACCTGGGACAAAGGAAGCCTTCCTCACCCTACCTCCAAATCCAATCACAGTTAACTAAACAGATCAGAGAGGAAACGGTTCCCTCTGAATGCTTGCCCTGCTCATAGTCTGTCTTTCTGCACTGACCCCACCATCCCGACTAAGGCTAGAAGAATCAGGCGTGGGTGCCTGACCAAAGGCCACGTAGTGCCTGTGAGATGACTTGGCGATTTTAGAAGGCTAGAGAGTGACCAACAATCGGCAACAAATTCCTCTTTCATGGGGAGAGTGAATACGAGGCAAAAAGAATAAATCGCAGTTTGGAGCAGGAACAAGGGTCAAAGATGACACAGAGGCGCGGCAGCATGACAGACCATGAGTCAGCAGGGGATATGAGGTGTCCCGAGCAGAATGAAGCCAGCAGGCAGTGACAGATTCAGTGGAAATTGTCAGCTGAGTACCCGTAGCATTGGTGAACACCTCAGGTGAGGACAAGGACCTGCTCCATTTGTACTATGACCACCAGGTCGCTAAAACTCTTGGCATCCCAAACAATGTTCCAATTCTCTGTGAGGTTGGTCAGAACAGTGGTTGTGGCTGAAAGATCTTCCCATCTCTCTTCCATCCTGCGAGTTCTAAAATAAGCCTTCATTAGTGTGGTAGGTAGACTGTTACATCGCTGGCCCCGAGGAAGCACTCCTCCAGCATCCATCCCTCTGTGTAGCCCCCTCCCACAATGACTCTGGGCTTGGCCACAGGATGTGTTTTGGCCAATGGGATTTTAGCAGGGATTATGCAGATTGAGAGGTATGATTAGCACTTGCACGCTGGGGCTTTCCTTTTGTAATGCTCCTTCTGGGAAGCTTAGCCTGACTATGGATGATGAGAGGAGAGAGTGGAAAGAGACCTTATGTAGATGAAAGATCATCTTGGGATGAAAGACTTTCTGGGTCCCACTGAGCTCCCAGCTGAAAGCAGCTGAATAAACCACACGCCACAGAAGAACCATCTGAGACAGAACAATCAGATGTCAATCACCTGAAAATTTACAGAGCCTCAGAATTACAAAAAAAAATCATCAACTGTTTCAGGTCACAAAATTTGGGGGTGATTTGTTACATAGCCACAGATACCCAAAATAATAAAACTCAGACTGATTGCTCCTTGCAACCAGAAAGATGCTAATATACCCATTTAAGAAGGTTGATGATTCCTATGCACATATCTCCTTACAATATCATGGCTGGAGCTACAGAAATCCTAAATGAATAGTCTGGTGATGACTCTAAAATAATCCATCATTTTATTTTTTTCCTCTATATACTTCCTTGTAGGTACAGCCAAATAATACAGACTTGTTATTGTTCTCATACAAAACTTGTACTCAATAAATAGAAAATAATTACCACTGACACCAAAGAAAACTTTTTACCCTAAAATAATTGAGGGCAAGAGGAGAAGGAAGTGACAGAGGATGAAGTGGTTGGATAGTATTACTGACTCAATGGACATGAAATTCAGCAAACTGAGGAAGACAGAGGAGTCTGGTGTGCTGCAGTTCATGGGGTCACAAAGAGTCGGACACGACTGAGCAAGTGAACAAAAACAAGGCCTGAGTTAGTATTTCAGGTATTCTATCACTCTATTTCTAATGCAGAAAAGCAAAAATTAAGCTAGAGAATAGGATGAGAGGGAGCTCCATGAAGGTCTGCCTCTCTTACCTTCCGACCTTCATGAATCAGACCAGAATCTGCTAGTGTTGTATCTTGGCTTCTACTTGGATCTACCTATTCTCCTACTAAACAGGGAATCAAAGAAAAGGGGGAGGAAGAGAAAAAAGGCAGGCCTTAGAGACAGATCTATTCTTTTTTTTTTTCTTTTCTTTTCTTTTTTTTTTATTAGTTGGAGGCTAATTACTTCACAATATTTCAGTGGGTTTTGTCATACATTGATATGAATCAACCATAGAGACAGGTCTATTCTTTCAAAGCAAGGTCCACTTCCTAGGTGATTTCATTTGGATTATAAAACAGAAACAAAGCTCCAATTTTTAAAAATGGAAAAGTAGGGAATAGCTCTAAGGGTGAAGTCTGAGAACTGGAAATTTAAATCTGAAATACAGGCTTTGATAGTAATATATTCAGAAACATTTGTTGAGTCACTGAAACAAGTTCTGGCTCTATTTATCTTCTTGTAAACAGAGATTTCTATAAATATCACTGAAAAGATGTAAGGAACAGAAACAGTTTATTAAAATTTTCAGCAGAAAAGGCCATGCAGGATATTAGTATTCTTATCTATTTGTCAAGGAAACAACATATGGCAACATGGCAGCCATTTAATAGTAGATAATAGCATTTTGGAAGGCCTGGTAGACTTGCCACTTTATATTTCCAAGATAAGAAGGAAGGATTTACAAACTGCTCTTGTTGCTAAATCGTATGAGCCACTGAGGGTGGAGATGCAAAGCAGGGGTCAAAGTCGCAGTGCATTTTTCTCCTAATAGCCTGGAGTCGGGGTTTGGGGAGCAGAAAGAGCTGGAGAGAGAATTAGCCTAAACCACTGTGAGACATTAACTCAGAGGTCTCAGTGCTTAGCACAGTACCCTTTCTACCTGACTCCTGCCCATGTCCAGGGTGGGTGGTACAGAGGCTCTAGGCTGACAGAGGCTCCACCATTCTCCGAGGCTGCCATCTCCATATGTGATTTTCAGAATCCCTGTGCTCTCCTGCTCTTAACTGCCCCTACCCAGAGGCGATGCTGACATTTTTTGCTCCCAACCCACGGACCAGAAGGAGTCAATGACATTAACCACAAGGGATTCTGGGAAATGCCCAGTGCCTATGAGTATCTACAGGGCACTGTGATCATTGCCACAGAGAGCATGCTCAGTTCACAGTAAATCTGAAGGTCCCTTTCTGGAAAGAGTTTCAGAAGTGACATGCTACAGGACGGCCGTTCTACTGTTTCCTCTCAGTGTTCAGCCAGGGGGCAGGATTTTGGTGGTGAGCAAGGGCTGTGTGGGTGCTGGTTGGCTGCAGCCACCTCCTCTGCCTTCCTGCATTTCTGAATCACTCTTTCCTATATACTGGGTTTCCCCAAACATGGGCCTGGGCATGGGGGTGAGCGGGCAGAATACCCAGAGTAATCACACCCAAGGCTGTCCCTCCTGCCTTGTCACAGATGACTATAATCTTCACAGTAACATTTCCAAATGCATTTTGCCAAGGTATCCAGGCTCTGTGTAATCACAATGGGACCATGAAAATGAGAAATGGAGTCTGACATGACGTGAAGAATTGTATTTTCCGCTTGTTATCGGTGCTGGGGAAGGTGTATTATCATAAACTAAGTAGCTGAAAATCCTTCATTCCAGCTAGAGGCTATTTCATACAAAGAACACATTTCAGTCACTTGCTAATGTACATTTTCTACTACAAGGAATTTACCCACAAAACAGACGAGTAATTCATATTTAATTCCTGATGCATTTAATTTTCTTTAAACGGCCTATGTGAAAAATCTGCATTTATAAAAATGATCAGCAAATGATCATCGGCTTCCAAGATAATTTGTCAGATTTACTTCAAAGAGCATCTTCCTTCTGAGCATTAAGAATAGAATTTAGTCTCTAGGAAGTTAAATTATGGACTCCTCAGGAGTCCATAGAAGCAAAGCACACAGAAATATGAATGTTTGAAACACTGTTCTCTGCAATGTGAGATTCAATCAAGCCAAGAGTCAAAGCTCTAGAATAATTTGTTGTGTATGCTTTCTCAGAAACCACCTTTTCTATAAAAAGATCATGTTCCATTACTATCACTACTTAAATGGCTCCACAGAAGGAATATGGAGTTTCACTGCTATGGTGTGGAAGAAATACCAACTCAAAGAGCAAGTTAGAAGCATCATTAAGAGGAAAGCATTCTTGGTCCAAGTTTCTAGCTGCCTGGAAGAATCAGGAAAGAAAAGTCGTTGGTTTGCATCAAAGTTGCTTAATGGGAACATTAAACCTAGAATTACATCCTCTTCAGGTGAGTAAATCATGAAAAAAAATGTTTATGAGTAAACTGAGTTCCTAGAAATAAATATTTGTAATCTTTCTGGAAAGAGAGTTGGGAAGTAAGTGGAAAAGTGAAATAGGAGGATGAAGACAAAAAAAATGAAAGAAGAAATGATGCAGATGTCAGAAATTTCCAAGTTACACTATGATTATTATCACTTTTTAAAATTTGGAAATTGTGGTAATTCACAAAGAAGTTGGGCAAAAAAAAATACCTATGAAAAATAATTTCTTAAGCACATGAAACTATTTCAAGGAAAACATTTACATAGAAGTCCCTCTATAAAGTCTCATGCTTTGAATACCTCTAAGGTCTCTTCTAGCCCTACTCTGGAATTCTGAGCGCTCCACCTGCTATGCTATAAAGCAGAATCTAATAAAAACCCCACAAAATTGGGTTTCCCTAGGGCCTCAGTGGGCAAAGAACATGCCTGCAATGCAGAAGATGTGGGTTTGATCCCTGGGTCAGAAAGATCTCCTGGAGGAGGGCATGGCAACCCACTCCAGGATTCTTGCCTGGAGAATCCCATGGACAGAGGTGACTGGCAGGCTACAGTCCATAGGGTCGCCAAGAATCAGACACAACTGAAGTGCCTGAGCACACAGCAACACAGTAAAACCACTGAGATGCTATAGCAGAAGGGAAAAACAAATAAGATCAGACAATGGAAAAAGAGAGCAAAGCATCAGATTCCACAAGGCTGCTGGTTACTGGATCTGATAAAAGTAGGCAAGGTGGGAATGGAGAAGTGAGTACTCTCACACAAAGGGCAGAAGGATGGAAGTGGCTAAGGCACGTCAGTGTCCAGTGCTTTCTCAGAGAGGAGAAGGCTTGGGGCTCTTGGCTGATGCTGGACAGTGGTTTCTGGATCTCTGCATCCAGTGGAGCCAAGCTGAGCATTACAAGAGGGAACATCTTTTGTAGAACAATTCAAAAGGCTGGCAGAGCAGCTGTCAGAGTCTAGGATGAAAAACCTGGGTAAACCAGGTAAGAGAGAGCAGACAGGAGACCAAGGGAGTCCACCAAGAATAAGGTTGGAGACCAAGGGACCCCAGAGACATTCCAGAGTGGGAAAGAACAACTGGATACAGCTTTCACTGGGTACTGGGTGTGAGTGTTGGGGCCGCCCAGTCATGGCAGAAGAAACTGTTAAAGGGCCTCTCTCTGCCTGCCAGGTCAGTGGGCTCAGGTTTAAGGTGACAAGCACTGGGGGCACCCCTTTGCCAAAATTCACTAGACCAAGGGTCAGCACCTTATGTATGTCCAATTACCCTATCTGGGGAAGGCTTTCAAAGCTTAGGTTTTTGTCTCCTTCAAGAATTTTTTAAAAAAGAGTGTTCTAGGCCTTTGCTGGAGTACAAAACCAATGTTTATGAGTATATTTTTCTCAAGAGGGGGAAGCAAATGTAGTAATCTCTACATCAGATGCTTAAAATTTTAATTTGCAAGGCTACAAAATTAAGAATAAACCTGACACTAGTCGCACAATAATATATAACTGAATCACTCTGTTGTACACCAGAAACTAACACAACATTACAAAGAAAATAAATTTTTTAAAAAAGAGTGCCATCTTCTCATGCAAAGGATAAAAAGTGCAGGAAAATTTGAACTATTCAATTAAATTTAACTCAATAATCTGAGGTTCAATTATGTCCAGATCAATGGCTGCCTAGGGCTGGGGTGGTGAAAGGAAATGGATGGCAAACAGGCAGGAAGGAACGTTTTGAGAACAGTGCTCAGCAGAATGGAAAACATAAGGCTTCTGGGGCCAAGTTATAATTACTTAAAATGACAACAGTATACCTGGCCTCTGGATTCCTATCATTAGCACAACCACTAAAGCATAAAACTAAAAAACAGAGATGGTCAAGGCATTGTTGTGGCATCCAGATCATTCTTGATCATTTTAAAAGGAATGAAATTCAATAATTTTAATCAAGTAAGAGAACAGCTTTGTGACCTTGGATTCGATTTTTAAGATCTGATGCTAAAAGCATAACCATAAAAGGAAACAAATGATAACTTGAACATTATCAAAATTAAAAACATTTGGGCTCCAAAACACATCAATAAGGAAATATAAAACTAAGCCACAGATTATGAGAAAAATATTTATAAATCATAGAGCTAGTAGAGAACTTGTATCCACAACATATAAAAAGAAAACTCTTCGACTCAAAAGTAAGACAAACAGGTAAAAAAAAAAAAAAATTGGGCAAAGGTTTGGATAGATACTTTTCCAAAGAAAATATACAAATGGCCAACAAACACATGAAAAGATGCTCATATAATTTATCATTAGGGAAATACAACTTAAAACCAAAATGAGATACCACCACACCCATCTGAATAGCTATTTTCAAAAAGACTGATCATATCAAGTGTTGGTGAGCATGGGGAGAAACTGGAATTCTCCTTTGCTGCTGTGAGACTGTAAAAAGGTAGCCACTTTGGAAGATAATTTGCCAATCTCTCTCTCTCGTTTTTTTTCTTTTTTTTTTTTGCAGACAAAGCAAGAGACTAAATTGGGAAGGGGTACCCAAGTGGAGGGTAAGGGTGCCCACATGGCTCCGCCACATGGTTCACAGTCTCAGGCTTTATGGTAATCTCGCAAACTCTTAAAACTTAAAATACATTTATTATAAATCCAGCAATTCTACTCCTAGGTATTTACTTAAGACTCAGTTCACTCGTGTCTGACTCTTTGTGACCCCATGGACTGCAGCACGCAGGACTTCCCTGTCTATCACCAACTTCTGGAGCTTACTCAAACTCATGTCCATTGAGTCAGTGATGCCATCCAACCATCTCATCCTCTGTCGTCCCCTTCTCCTGCCTCAATCTTTCCCAGCATCAGGGTCTTTTCCAATGAGTCAGATCTTTGCATCAGTTGGCCAAAGTACTGGAGTTTCAGCTTCAGCATCAGTCCTTCCAATGAATATTCAGGACTGATCTCCTTTAGGATTGACTGGTTGGATCTCCTTGCTGTCCAAGGGACTCTCAAAAGTCTTCTCCAACACCACAGTTCAAAAGCATCAATTCTTTGGCGCTCAGCTTTCTTTATAGTCCTACTCTCACATCCACACATGACTACTGGAAAAACCATAGCTTTGACTAGACAGACCTTTGTTGGCAAAGTAATGTCTCTGCTTTTTAATATGCTGTCTAGGTTGGTCATAGCTTTTCTTCCAAGGAGCAAGCATCTTTTAATTTCATGACTGTAGTCACCATCTGCAGTGATTTTGGAGCCCAAGAAAATAAAGTCTTTCACTGTTTTGTTTCCCCATCTATTTGCCATGAAGTGATGGGACTGGAGGCCATGATCTTAGTTTTCTGAATGTTGAGTTTTAAGCCAACTTTTTCACTCTCCTCTTTCACTTTCATCAAGAGGCTCTTTAGTTCTTCTTCACTTTCTGCCATAAGGGTGGTGTCATCTGCATATCTGAGGTTATTGATATTTCTCCCGGCAATCTTGATTCCAGCTTGTGCTTCATCCAGCCCAGCATTTCGCATGATGTACTCTGCATATAAGTTAAATAAGCAGGGTGACAATATACAGCCTTGACGTACTACTTTCCCGATTTGGAACCAGTCTGTGGGTCCACATCCAGTTCTAACTGTTGCTTAAAAAGTTTCATTACTTAAGAGTAATGAAAACATATATCCACAAAAAGACTTGAATGCAAAGGGATATACCAGCATTTTTTATAATAATCAAAACTTGGAAACAATCCAAATGTCCCATCAATTGGTGAAAAGATAAACAAAATAAGGTATATTCATTAATGGAAAACTACCTGGCAATAACAAAGGATGAGTCATTGATATGAGCAACAAAACCTCAAAACTACACTAAGTGAAAGAAACCAATGCAAAAGATTATATGTGATTTCATTTATCTGATAAAACTATAAAATCAGAACTAGATGAATGGCTGCCTGGGGCTGGAGGCAAGAAGGGAGTTTTAGACGATGATGGATAATCTAAAACTAGATTTGGATGAAGCTTGCACAATGGTATAAAGTTACCAAAACTCATCAAACTACACTCAGAATGGGTAAACTCTGTGGCACGTAAACTACACTGCAATAAAGTCATAGAAAAGAAAAATAAACTTGACTATCCTATGTTTTGCAAATCTAGACACAATTCAGAGGGTACACTCACGGCTTTGTTTTTTCTGCTAGGTGCTCTCACATTTTACTCATTCTTGCCTCAGTAAGAGTTAAATATATCTATTTTTTTAAAATTATCACATTAGAGTTTTATTTTGACAACTACCAGAAAGTATATAATCCTATTATTTTTAATTGAATTATAGTTGATTTACAATATTGTATTAGCCTCAGGAATAATTAATGATTCAGATTTACACACACACACACACACACACACATCCTTTTTCAGATTCCTTTCCATTATAGGTTATTACAAGGCGCTGAATATAGTTCCCTGTGCTATACAGTAAATCTTTGTTGTTTTTGTCACACTGGTCAGAATGGTCATCATCAAAAAGTCTACAAATAATGAATAATGAAGAGGGTAAGAGGAGAAGGAGAAAAGAAAATTCTCCTACACTGTTGGTAGGAATATAAACTGGTGAGGCTACTATGGAAAATAGTATGGAGGTTCTTTTAAAAACTGAAAATAGAGTTACCACCATATGATCCAGCAATCCCAATCCTGGGCATTATCCAGAGAAAACTCAAATTGGAAAAGATACATGCACCCCAATGTTCATAGCAGTGCAATTCACGATAGCCAAGACATGGAACAACTGAAGTGTCCACTGACAGAAGAATGAATAAAGAAGATATGGTACATATATACAATCGAGTATAATTCAGCCATAAAAAGAATGAAATGATGCCATCTGCAGCAATACGGATGGCCCTAGAGACATTCACACTGAGTGAAGTTAAGTCAGACGAAGACAAATGTTATATGACATCACTGACATGTGGAATATAAATATACTTATTTCCAAATAAAAAACAATACTGAAAGAAATGGAAAACATGTTAGTCTACAAAAGTCTAATGGGATTACCAAAGGAATAATTTTAAGAGGAGGAAATGTGGAGATAAAAGCCTATTTTAACTAAAATAGATAATGCCAATGAAAACAAAATACATTTGTCATTTTCATGAAAAAATATTTTTATCACCATCTGCAAATCATTCTCCTTAACATGAGTTCAGGAAAATTTTCAGTACTTACCAAAATAATTTTTTTACTATATGTTAAGATTCACTGCTACATAACTTTGATTTCAGATCAAACTTACTTTTGGTTTTACATTAATTTCCATGTCACTTAAGGCACATGAGATCTTAAAACCTAAGTCAGACAGAAAGGATGTTTGGTTCAGAGTCTCAGACGAGGGCTGAGACATGTCCTCTTTTACATTCCAGTGTTTCCTTGTCCCCAGGTCACTTAGCATGTTGAGGTTCATGAAGGCTTTTTAAACATCAATGCTATTTATTTCTCTTTCTTGAAACAAAAATAGGGCTTCCTTAATGGCTCAGTGGTAAAGAATCTGCCTGCCAGTGCAGGAGATGTGGATTCAATCCATCAGTCAGGAAAATCCCCTGGAGGAAGAAATGGCAACCTGCTTAAATATTCTTGCCTGGAGAATTCCATGGACAGAGGAGCCTGGTGAGCTACATCTGTGTAGCCCCAAAAGATTTGGACACAACTTAATGACTAAACAACAGCAAAGCAGAAACAAGGCACCCAGAATAGAGATTAAGAAAATAAAACTTTTGTTTTTAAACAAAACTACAAATGAGTATTTTAATGCAACAATCTTCATCCTTCATTTATATAAATAGTCAAAATATAGCACCTATACTATACAATCTTTTTTTCCAGAAAATAGAAGAGGAAAAAATACTTCCCAGCTGAGTTTCAGACAGCATTATTCTAATACCTATCAGAGAAAGATATTACCAGAAATGAAATTACAAATCAATAACCCTCATAAGCATACTGTATCTCCCTATGATGTAAGAAAATAAAACTTTTCTGACTCAGTTTCTGAGAAATCTGTGTTCTCATACAGAGGAGGAGCCGAGGCCTCTGTCTGTTAGAGATGGAGGTGGTGTGGGTGCTGGATGGAAACTCTGTCAAAGGCTTTCTCGACCAGTTTACACCCTGGGCCAAAAATTTCACCCAGGGATGAAAATACTCCTATTCATTCTTTGGCTGGAAGCCAACCAAAATGGCACCAATCCCCTCTGACCAAAATGTCCTCACTTGCAGTTCTTTCTCTTTTTTTTTTTTTTAGATATCAAGAAATTATTTAATGGTATGGTAATTAAAGCAGGGGGATATTCTGACAGGAATTCACAAATAAACCAATGGGATTACTGTTCAAAATGAGTCAAACTGAGCATTAAGAATAGTAATTAATATGGATCAAACAAAACAAAAACAAAACAAAATCAAATCTATTTCAGTTTCCTATTCTTGCTATAACAAATTACCACAAACAGTGGCTTAAATTAACACACATTTATTTTACAGTTCTAGAAGTCAGAAGTCCTCAACTTAATGTGTTGAAGAGGTTTCATTCAGTTCAGAGACTCTACAGGAGAATCTGTTTCCTTGCCTTATTCAGCTCCTAGCTGCTGCTGCTGCTAAGTCACATTAGCCGTGTCCGACTCTGTGCGACCCCATAGACGGCAGCCCACCAGGCTCTCCCGTCCCTGGGATTCTCCAGGCAAGAAAACTGGAGTGGGTTGCCATTTCCTTCTCCAAGTTCTTTCTCTTAATTGTTCCCACTAGCCTTGTTTTTGGCCTCCTGTTTCTCCCACTCTCTAATTCTTTTATCTGTGTTTCCTTTCTTTCCAATCTGGGTCCCATGGACCACTCTTAATTTTTCTGCCCAGTCCTTACAATACCTTTTCTCCCTGTGTTTATACATCAATTCAGAACAATTTTGCCTAAAATGAATAAAGCCCCAAATCCCCAAGGGGCACACACAAGTGAGTGGTAACTCCTGGGCATATATCTGGAGAAAACTCTAATTTGAAAAGATACTTGCACCCCAATATTCACAACAGCACCATTTACAATAACCAAGACATGGAAACAACCCAGATGTCTATCAACAGAGCACTGGATGAAGAAGACGCTGCACATGTATACAATGGACGACTACTTACCAAGGTAAAAGAAGTAAGCTACACAGGGGAAGATATATGTATATGATATTGCTTATATATGGAATCTAAAAAAATACAAATGAATTTATTAACAAAACAGAAATAAGACTCACAGACACAAAAAACAAATTTATGGTCTCCAAAGGGTGGAGGGGGTGGTGGAGGGACAAATTAGGAATTAGGCATTGGCAGATAAAAACTACTATATATAAAATATATACACAACAAGGGGGGAACACCAAGTGACTAGGTAAAAATGATATAGTGTAAAGAAGATAGGCTCTAGTTAGACTCTCTTTCACATCATGGCTTTATGTTGTGATTGTTGATTGTTTTTCTCTATGAGGTGTGACCTTTCTGAAGTACCATCTCGTTAAGTAAGTTTGCTAAATGGATTTACTTTCTGGAGGCCCCAGACCCACAAGGAAGGAACTTCTGATATCCTTGTTTTGGCTTCTACTCCATTTCAGTAGCTCAGTCGTGTCCAACTCTTTACGACCCCATGGACCGCAGCATGCCAGGATTCCCTGTCCATCACCAACTCTGGGAGCTTGCTCAAACTCATGTCCATCAAGTTGGTGATGCCATCCAACCATTTCATCCTCTGTTGTCCCCTTCTCTTGCCTTCAATCTTTCCCAGCATCAGGGTCTTTTCCAATGAGTCAGTTCTTCACATCAGGTAGCTAAAGTATTGGAGCTTCAGCTTCAGCATCAGTCCTTCCAATGAATATTCAGGACTGATTTCCTTTAGGATTGACTGGTTTGATCTCGTTGCAGTCCAAGAACTCTCAAGAGTCTTCTCCACCATCATAGTTCAAAAGCATCAATTCTTCGGTGCTCAGCTTTCTTTATAATCCAACTCTCACGTCCATACATGGAACACTGGAAAAACCATAGCTTTGACTAGACAGACCTTTGTTGGCAAAGTAATGTCTCTGCTTTTTAACATGCAATCTTCTCCTAATCCTTCTTAATCCAGTTTCTGACCTGCTTGACTCCTGACCTCTCGCTTCTTCTCATTGTGTGTCTTCCCAGATCAGCTGCTATCTCTGGCTCTTAGGCTCTGTCCCTTCTGTCCCTGGCTTCCCTTCTCTGTCTCTCTCTTGTTCTTTTGTGGGATTACATTTGTTTCTGTAATGTAATCCATTCCTAGGCATGGACACCTCATTAGTCCCATAGTGGTATTGACACAGGAGCCTTTGGTGGGAGATGAGAGGTGGGCCAGTGCCAAGTTGCCCAGAATTCATGCAGAACTGGAATGGGAGATGGAGAGGCCAAGAGACTCTGAAAGGCAGCATGAAAGATGTCTGGCCTGGTGTGTATAAGTTAATCTTTCAAATGATCTAGCCATTGAGGCTGGGAATTGGGCAGCAGAGGATGACAGCAGGGGAAGATTTACAACATTGAGTCTCAAACTCGACTCCTGGCAAGGTTCTTGGTCCATGGTAAGCATCAATTACAAACTGACCAGCTGACAGCAGTTGAGAGGCATCTGAGGGTCCAATGGGGATGTCAGGTCCCCAAAGGGTGAGTGCCATGTGGGGAAAGTGGGTGTGGGAGTGTTCAGGGCACTGGTGGGCAGAGAAGGGCTGAAAACTAGCCTGACCTTTTTTATAATTTTGCCTGGTGCCAAGTCTCCTTTGAAAGACTCTCTGTGTTGTTTCTTTGCTTCTAAATCTTGGACTAATAAAACCATCCTGGCATTCCTTTTCATGTTTCACCTTGAATAAGATTTCCTAAATCATTATACAAACCACTTAAGACCCAAGTAATGGTCGTAGCACCAAGGATCAAGAAACCTGGCTTCTCACCAGCTTTGCCTCAGAGCTCTGTTTTCTGTGTTGATCACAATGGCCTATGCCGGGTCTTCTGTTCTCTAAGCTATAGCTGGGTCTGACTATAGCTCTATATTGCTTCATATTTTGTCTATATAGGGCAGCTGGCTTTGGGAGAATAAATGCCATTGCTCTGACTTGCTGTGTCAATTCACATTTTATTAATCAAGGCATTTTCAGTAATTTTTATCTTTGGCAATCATAGACTTGAAAGGTCAAAGGGTAGGCAGGCTGGCTTGTTTGTTGATTTATTTCATCCCCTTCTTTCTAGACAGAAAGACAAAAAAGACATTCTTGAGAGAGCTGGTGTATTCACCCCTCTTCTGCATGGCTCTGAAACACTTTCAATGCCTCCTTGGATTTCAGCCCTAGTTGTTCGAGTCATCTTTCCCCTCAGGCCTGGGGAGCTCTGCACAGGGGCACCTGGACAGCAGCCTCACCCTGTCTCTCAAAAGGGATCCCTCACTTCCTGCCTTCAGCATCTTGGCTCCATGGTCCAAGGAGTCCGCCTGCATTCAAGATGCACAGCCCAGAGGGCCAGAGACTTAGTGCTGTGGGGCCCCATTGAACTCTTGGTCAATAGGGATCTAGAGCCAGTGAGGAAACGCAGCCTCCTTTCATCTCTAGCAGACAGTTCTGAGGCACATCATGTAAACCCCCTCACAGGTCTGGGAGCATCTAACAGTCAATATAATTAAGCATCCTAGTGGTGGCTTTTCCATTTTCTCTGCTTCATACTTTCTGTTCTGCATTTCTGCTTCCCTAAGATGACATTTCCAAACAAACAAGTTTTCTTCTCTAGCTCAGCTTCTAGAGAACCCTAGGCTAAGACAAGAGGATGGTGGTCTTAGACCTGATTTGAAAAGTCTCTGGATTCCTGCTCCAGGAGAATAACTGGCTCCCTGGGGTCCCCACCACCCCTACACTAGGATTCCTCTGTGTCTCTTCTTCCCAAGGCCAATGGGGGAAACAGGAACAGCTCTGCCCTGGGCACTGATGTGCCCTGCCTTATTTCAATGTTCACACTATCCTCCGTCTACACTGAGGACACAGGATCAGAGAGGCCAGATGACTCATCTGTGATCTCATAGTGAGAATTCAAACCAAGGACCTGAATCCACTCCAGTGGGTTCCAAGCTCATAATCTTCCTATGGCGGCTCTAAGTAGGCAAGTCCTTATGATAAGTGTTGGGCATCCTTTTTATTCCACCATTTATTCCCTGAAGGACAAGTGTTACACGCAACACACATCTCTAGATGTGCAGCTTCACTCATTCCCTGGGTCATTTCTCCTGCAGACTCAGCATTTGGTTCTTCTCCATCACCTCAGGAAGCACGTGAATTCACAAAGGCTCATCCTGACTCCCATGGGAGAAAATCTTTCTGCTTCATTGCCTAGAACTGTTTTCTCTTTTCTTCTTTTTCTGGGTCACATTCTTTCACCAGGAAGCCTCGTGGCTTAGTTTTTGATTCTCCTGTGTCTCACTTGAAATGTAACTACAAACTCCCTTGGTGAGAACTCCTTCTCTAAACCACAGTTGGGGACCCCTTTCTCAGACACCTTCAGTTTTGCAAGCTGGGCTCCCAGCTTGACGTGGGGGCACACACTGGAAGGAAGGTGAACGTAACCCAGTCTATGGGGGCCCTGAAACATCTCATCTTCAGAGGCACTCAGAGCAACTACCTCTTTCTTCTCTATGGTCCCCTTGGGGAGTGCCCTGATGCCCTGAGGCAGTAACCTCCAAATTTCCTCTCAGACTCCAGGAGGAATAACTGAATCACATTCTTTAATCTATTTGCTTCATTTCACTCTTTTCATTCAATATTGTCACAGAAGGGAATTTCCTGCGTTTCCTTGCTTTTATTATTATTTTTATTATTTTGGTGGGAATGAGAATGGCTGTCCTTCCTCCCCAGGTGTGAGGATGAGAATATCATTAACCTCAAAGGTGACAAAGAAAGCAGTCCTCTGCCCGTGAACGACACAGTGGTCTCGCCCCTCTGCTAACAGGTGCAAAGTGGCCAAGGGCCAACAGCAGCTCGTTGCCCTCGCTCTTAGCATCCCCATCAGGCTCCACCAGTGCCTGCTTCCTGCCAGCACCATCTGGCAGGTGCTGGCACTTACCAGCCTTGCACAGGGCTGGGTAATTGCCTCAAATCATGGGGTGTTCCTCTGAAGCCCTTACCCCCGCCATGAGCACAACTGTCACACAGAAACCACTTAGGAAATAAGTCATTCATCTCTGCAAATGACCCACTCCACAGAGCCGGGCTTGCAGGACTACAGGATGACTTAATCAGAAGCGCGCATCCTCATGCTGGGCAGGTGCCACCCTCCAGGAACACATGTGCAGCAACTGTAAGTGACCTGAGCCAGGCCGCGTGGCAGCTTGGCAGCCTGAAGAGCTCCTGGACATCATGGGCCCGAAAACACACGCTGGGCTTCCCCTGGGTGATCTTTCCCCATTGTGTCACCTGCTGTTTCTTAAACACACCCTAATATTACTACAGTGAATGCTTATTTTTGTTGTTTAGTCACTAAGTCGTGTCCGACTCTTTGTGACCCCATGGACTGTGGCCTGCCAGACTCCTCTGTCCATGAGACTTCCCAAGCAAGAATACTGGAGTGGGTTGCCATTTCCTTCTCTAGGGATTCTTCCTGACCCAGGGACGGAACCTGCATCTCCTACATTGCGGGGAGATTCTTTACCACTGAGCCACCTGAGAAGCCCACATTGAATGTTACATATGTGAAAATCTAAAACAGCCTAGCATTTTCTTTTCTACTTCCTGGGTAAGCTCTCTTTTCATTTATCTGGGAAGATATTTGATGCTGCATTATTTCATTTATAATTATGCTGAAATTCTCTACAAATGAAATTATGTGGTTTTTATTTTGTTGTTGTTGTTGTTTGGTTTCATTAAAAAGGTCATCAAAACAACTAAGACTCTTGGGGAAATCACAATGACCTAAGGTCATTAGGTCTCATCCAAACCAGGTTTATCCTACCTTACTTGAAATGGTCCACCAGCTGCAACAAACTGATGTTTCAGAGACATATTCACGCTTCATACTGAATGACACAGAGCTTCACTGTATAGTAAATGCCCTACATATGAACGAGCTCTCCTCTGAGAGTGCATTCATAAGTTTAATTTGTTCGTCAGTACAACAAAGTTACCCTAGGTACCCAACTAACACAATTGGCTATACAGTACTGTACTGTAAAAAGGTTTATAATACTTTTCACACAAATAACTCATGAAAAACAAACATTTTCACACAAATAACTCATGAAAAACAAACAAAAAATAAAGAAACATTTCTAATCTTACAGTATAGTACCTTGAAAAGTACAGTAGTACAGTACAATAGCTGGCATCCAGGGGCTGGGACTGAGTGAAAAGGCAAGAAGATTTATTGACTGGAGGAGGGAGATGATGGAGCTGAAGGATCTTTGGTGCAGTTCCACTCATATCTGATGCTGATGGTGCAGCTGCTGGCTCCTTGCTAGATTCAATTCTATCTACCCTCTTGAACAACAACAACAAAAAGACAATCCAGGAATGTCTGGGTGGTAGCTCTTGTTCTCTCATCATAGATGACACAGTAGCACTGGACTGCATCCTGAATGGCTGCTACAATCTTTGTGTACTATTCTACGTTTGAGTCCTATGCCTTAAAAACTAACAGGGCCTCCTCAAATAAAGAAAACTCCCTTGCCATTTCTTGAGTCATGGATCTCTTCGGCTCTTCAGTTACTTCTTCTTCCTCTTGCCCCTCTTTGTCCTTTCTCTGGTTCTCCAATTCCTGGCACTTCTTAGCAGTACCAGCTATGTCACTGCGGCTTTTACACTTGCTTCGGTCACCCTGGGCTTGAAATAAAGATACTGCACTACTGTGCTCTGTACCGTGTATAGTAAAGCTCACAAAAGCATAACCCCCTGTAGAGATGCACGTACATGACAACGCAGGCCAGGCACACGAACTAACTTAGGTGATTGTACATATGAAGGCATGTTCACATCTTTGAAAGCTTACAAGTTGAAGGTTCGTATGTAGGCGACTTACTGTAATTGGCACCAGTTGTTTTAGACAGGAGCTTTATCAGTCTCCTTGGCAACTCACTGCTTCTTACCATCTCCAGAGTTAAGGCTAAAAACAATGACCATTTCTCTGTGTCTGTAACAAACATGCATAATTCACTTTCCATGGGTTGTCCTCTTTAATCAGAAATCACTCTGTTTCTAGTCTAATTCATTGGACCGAATCCTCACTCAGTCTATAGGTTTCTAATTCTACAGGGTTTTAGAGGAAGAAAACATTTTTCTCTGTCTTCAGGGAAGGCATAATGAAAAAGCAGCAATTTCAGTACTTCTCTTCCTTCCAACAGCAGACGGTATTAGGAACAGTACCAGACAGGGAATGCATGTTGACCTTACATTTGCCCAAGAGGCACTGCAGTATCCAGCCGAGAAGCTCCATCAGCTGCTCCCGGGGGCCAAGGCAGCACCTGTGTAACCTCCAACTCCCACTGGTTCCATCTCAGCCTCACCTCCTGAAAGATGCTCAGAGCTAAACAGGCAGCAGCCAAGGCTTGCCCAGGGTTCCAGAGGACTCAGCTGAGTTTAGAAAGTAAACCTGTGTGACAGTACCCAGGGCACACTCACGGTCATCCCTTCCCTATCACCTGTAGAATCCTATTCCATTGCCCAGTTCTCTTGGATTCTGTAGGGAACCCTGGAGCTTTGAGATGCAGACTAATGGAAGCGCCCTGACCCTGGCGGAAGGCCTCACCAGTGCTCTTGCCCTTGATGCAGTGGTGATGGTGATCCATCACTTGTAGATGGATCTCAGTGTCCCTCTGAAGACATGGATGATTCCATAGCACAGCTTGGTGGAGATCTATCCCAGTTTGACCCAGTTTAGCAACTAGGTAGAGTCCTCCTAATCTCCCCCCATCACCTCCAAGGAAACAGGTTCACACCTGAACTCAGCTTTACATTCTCCAAATTACACAGCAGAATCTGGTTTCCTTCTGGAAATTCCTCATGCTCAAATGTTCAGGTTTCAAACTGTTCCTTTTGTATAGGACAGGATCAAATCTGGGTCTCCTGCTTTGCAGGCTCATTCTTTACCACCTGAGCCACCAGGGAAGTCCATAATCATAATCAGCATTTACTTAATACCATTTGCATCAACATGGATGGACCTAGAGATGATCATACTAAGTGAAGTGCAAGCCAGACAGAGAAAGACGAATACATGTGATTGCTTATTTGTGGAATCTAAAAGAATGATACAAATGAGCTTTCCTTTCTTTTTTTTTTTTTTTTACAAAAAACAGAAATAGACCCACATAGAAACAGACATATTTCTATGGACACAGAAAACAAGCTTACGGTTACAAAAGGGGAAAAAGTAGGGAGGGTAAGGATAAATTAGGAGGCTGGGATTAACATATACATACTACTGTATATAAAACAAATGAACAATAAGGACCTAGTGTATAGCACAGCAAACTACCCTCAGTATTTTGCAATAAACCATAAAGAAAAATAATATATATATATACACACACACACACATATAAACAAAATCATTTTGCTGTATACACCAGAAACTAACACAACAAAACAACTATAATTCAAGTAAAAAACTTTTTTTAATTATTGAGGATTTCATTACAAATACTCTAAGTTTAACCACATTTTAATAAGTGTGACCACTAAACATATATCCTTAAAGGGAAACATTTTCATTCCCTAATGCTTTATTATTTCAACTGGAACACTGCATTTAAAGTCTAGGTTATTTGGGTTTTTTGTAAGAGACAGAAAGATCCTAACATTTACATATAATCTCAGACTATGAATAGAGCTCATCAAAGTGGAATACTAATTCCAACCTGGCAGCCCTCTAGCTAGAAATTGTTAATTCAAAGCTTGAGGGCAAAATAGGAAAGAACCCATTTATTCACTCTGAGATAAAGCTTCTTCCATGGTATAACAGTTTTTTCCCTAGGGTGCTTATTATATTCATACATAGAATCTACTTTAGCAAAAATATTACCTGGTTCACCAGAAATATGTACAGATCATTAAATTCCTGCTAATCGCATAGAGTTACCCCCAGACTTATGGAACAAATTAGTGCACATCAGAATTTTTAGAAAATTGAAATTGCATTTAGCCACTTTTGCATTAAGATCTTAAAAAAGTAACATTAATTCACACTACATTTCTCCACTTTTTAAATTAGGAATTTTTTCTGTTTACCCTTTGTACTTCTGAGGTATAAACACTGCAGCCTTGCCATAAAAGATAAGGGGATGATATTGTTTTCAAAAAAGTGCTTTTACATGAATAAAAAAAGCGACACATTTGTCTTTGTAGAATCACCACAAGTGGAATATAAAACGGAGCTAAAAATAAATGCTAGCAGAAAGCGATGAATTTCCCCAAAGACAGGAAAAGAAGCAGTGGATTTTGCAAGAGGGGATCCTGACAATGGGCTGGTCTGCTTATTTATTTACTTAAATTTTATTGAAGTAGAGTTGATTTGCAACATTGTATTAATTTTTGCTGTACAACAGTGAATCAGTTATACATGTATATGTAAATATATATATTCATATTATTTTCCACTATCATTCATTATAGGATATTAAATATAGTTTCCTGTGCTACACAGAAGGACCTTGCTGTTCATCCATCCTATACATACTAGTGTGCATTTGCCAATCCCCAACTCCCAATCCTCTCCTCCCACCACCCCTCCCCCTGTTATTGTGTGTAGCCTGTGTACTTGTGTGGAGGGCTCTGCAGACTATCCAAGAAATCTGTTAGTAAGTGAGGGTAAGAGTCTAAAGTTGGACCAGTCCACAGCACATAAAGCAACACTGCAATCACGCAGAGATGGCTACCATTGCCTCAGTGGGAGGAAAAAAGCACTTAACAAGTCCAGGAAGTATTCCATGTCCATGAAATGAACTAAAACAGACAGCTGCCTGAGGGTGGCGGTGGACCACGGTGCCCCACCATCTCCCCGCTTGTTTCAGGGTAAAAAATAAGAAGGGGAAAGAGGAAACACAATGAGTAAGTTTTTCATTTTAAAAACATAACCACACTAGCTATAAGACTGTCCTGAGCATATGAGCAAGTTCAGCAAAAATGGTGGTGGGGTGGAGCCTGCTGGTGGCAGCCTGGGGAATGCAGACATTGGGAATCGGCTCATAATCAGTCATTCAGTACTTGAAACAGTCTAGAGGCATCTTCCTTTACTACCTTTTAATTTTTTTTGGCCATGTCACTCGGCTCGTGGAATCTTAATTTCCTGACCAAGGACTGAACCTGGGCCCTCGGTATTGAAAACAGAGTCCTAATCACTGCCCTGCCAGGGCATTCCCTACTACACTTCTTAATTACACTTTATGCCAGGCACTGCCCTATTGCTTTACAAATGTTAACTTACTTTAATCCTCATAATGACTTTATGAAGTACTATTATTATTCCCCTTTTACAGATAAGGAAACTGAGGGACACAGTGTAAGCAACTTGCCTGATGTCACTTTGCCATAAGTGGCAAAACCAGGACTTGAACTCAGGTAGTTTGGCTTCAGAGCAGGGCTGGGATGAGCGTGAGGTGAGTTGAGGCAATGGCTTTCAGTGCAAAATTTCAGGGGGTGCCAAAAAACTCAGTAATCAAGATGAATCATATCTTGAAGTAATATTTGAAAAAACAAATTAATGCAAAATGCCCACTTGAACAAATACTGAAAGCTGAAGTAAAGACAAGATCAGTATTACTGATTTTCTCCTTTTGGCTTCAGTCTCCAATATGGCTTGGCCAAGTCTGTGTAACTGCTATGGTCTATAACCTCCTTTGTAAACATCTCTCTTCTCTTCACAGCTCTGATTTCAGTTTGTAATTGTACAAATGTACTGTGCTTATATTTGCTAATGTCCCTCTGCCCTTCAGAAGATGGTAAACTCTCTGAGAGTAGGGGCCGGTCTGTCTTGAATCACTGTTTTATTCCAGATAGGCTGAAGGAAGAATCTGATGGGGAGGGTAGGAGTGTGTGATGGCAGATGTGGTCTGGATGTTGTCATAAGAAGGAAAGGACATGCCTTTTACAGGTTATACACTCAAACATGACACAATTATGTATCTGAAAGGATAACGAATGCAAAACTATACCAAACTGTAATGAGTAATAATACACTTCATTAGGTAAATAATTGAAGGCCTATCTGTCCCAATCATAAGAGAAATTGAGCTGAAAATAAAAGAAACTGGGCTGAAAGCAAATTTGAATTTGTATTAAATTTGAAAATATGACCCAGATGCTATTTCATCCCATGGCTACAATATCCAGCCTTTATTACACCGCAGTACTTAAGGAGCAAGAAGGAATAAATAAAATTTTGTAGCCGTATAAAAAGGGGGGAACGTGCTGGAAATCTTAGCAAGCTTTCCCAACACAGCAGTCAACCATACTCTACTTAATGTGTTCTCTGATTGTACAACTGAAAAGAGGCATTGGTTCTTTATTTTGTGCTGGTCAGGATTCAAAATGTTTTAGCAGACACAGCCTCTTTTATTTTCACAACCTATCATGAGCTTTGCAAATAATAGTCTTTCTTATTTTGAAAATCTTTCCTTATTCTCATATTGTGGATACTTGAGGGACTGTCACATGGAAAAATACAGCAAGATAAGAAAAGCAACAGTTTGAAACTCAAAAATAATTCAATAGGAAAACCAATCGCTCTCCTTTCTGGTACATCCTAGATTCTGAGGTTAGAACCCGACACCAGGACACGCCAAAGAAGAAAACTATCTGGTGAAGCTCTTGCACAGTCCCTTAGTCAGAAAAGACCAAGCATCCCCTTTCTGAAGCCCTCTTCATACAGAGGCTGACATCCTAATAATTCACAGGGAGGCAACAGGTTGCACAATTAAATCTTAAATTTAAAATAGTAATTTATGCTGACTTTCTGCTATTGAAATTCTAAATAGCCAAGTTAGCATTTTAACAGAGATATTTTTAAGATGATATGAGTGGGGAACTTTCCTAGCAGTCCAGTGGTTAAGACTCTGAGCTTCCAGTGCAGGGGGCACGGGTCTGATCCCTGGTTGGGGAACTAAGACCCCACATGCTGTGGGGTTAGGCCCCCACAAAAAGAAAATAAGCAAATAAAATAGCCAATTAAAAAAGATGATATGACCATCTCTAAATACACAAGTAATAACCATACTAATTCAAAATCATTGTCTCTCCATCCATGCTCAAAGCAGCACCACTCACAATGGCCAGAAAGGGGAGCAAGGCAAGTGTCCATCAATGGATGAACGGATAAACGACCTGAGTATATTTACATAGCATGGAAAATTATTCAGTCCTGAAAAGGAAAGAAATTATGACAGATGCTGCAATGTGCATGCATCTTGAAGACATTCTGCTGAGTGATATAAGCCAGTCACAAAATGACAAATGCTGTATGACTCCGCTTATGCCAGGTGCCTAGAGCAGTCAAATTTTTAGAGACAAAGTTGAATGGTGGTTGCCAAGAGCTGGAGGGAGTGGGGTATGAGGAGGTCAAGGTTTATTAGGGACAGAGTTTCAGTTGGGGAAGATACAAAAAGTTCTGGCGATGGATGGTGAGGATGGTTGTACCACAATGTGAATGTACATATGCCACAAGACTATACACTTAAAAGTGGTTTAAATGGTAAATTTAACATTATGCCCATTTTACCACAAAAAGATAAAGAAGCTGCCAGTAAGTGTTTTTAAAAATTACATTTTCAAAGAGAACTCTCCTACACTGTTGGTGGGAATGTAAATTTGCACAGCCACTATGGAAAACAGTATGGAGGCTCCTCAGAAAACTAGAGTTACCATATGATTCAGCAATCTCATTCCTGGGCATGTATCCAGGCAACACTCTAATTCAAAAAGATATATGCACCTCAATGTTCACAGCAGCACTATCTATAATACACAAGACATGACATTATTATAAGTAGGCCATTGACAGACGTATGGCTAAAGAAGATGTGGTACATATAAAGAATGGAATACTATTCAGTCGTAAGAAAGAATGAAACAATGCCATGTGCAGCAACATGGATGGATTTAGAGATTATTATACTATTTGAAGCCAGAAAGAGAAAGACAAATACCATGTGGTGTCATTTATATATGGAATCTAAAATATGACACAAATGAACTTATCTACAAGACAGTAACAGATTCACAGACATAGAGAACAGACTTGTAGTTGCCAGTGGGCACAGGGGAAGGGATGGATTGGGAGTCTGGGATTAGCAGGTGCAGACTATTATCTATAGAATGGATAAACAAGATCCTACTGTGTAGCACAGGGAACTATATTCAACATCTTGTGACAAATCATAATGGAAAAGAATACGAAAAAGAATTTATATGTATAACTGAGTCACTTCCTATATAGCAGAAAATAACACAAGTTGTAAATCAACCATACCAAAAGAAAAAAAATTTTTTTTATTACTCTTTGAAAATGTAACATAAAAAACACACATTAAAAAAATAGAATCTACACACTTTGATTAACAGGCAGATATACTAGAAGAAAGGTTCTCAAAAGAAAATTTTCCTCCAGGACGTGATGAATAACATTGTTTCAAGACACACTCTTATACAACCCTCTCCTCTTCTCTTCCATTTAAGACAATAATATTAGAACCTAAGAAAGTGAGAGGGACATTATCCAAGGGTAACCTGAAATACTCACCTATTTATTTTTTAAGTGATTTACAAACTCTGGTACTTTATTATGGTAAACCACTTGTGAGATACCTCACACGGACCCTTGCACACCAGTGAGCTGAAAACTCCCTGACGGAGGCGCCATCAGGCATGAGCTAGCAGGCAAAACACAGCACACAACCCCATCAATCACCTTAGGGCGTTCAGACAGTAGCTGAACTAGTAAAGTGATTGATTTTACCCCCTTGAGTAAGAATTATGGCCAAAAAAAGAGAAAGCTAAAAATTTCTTGGTACTAATTTTAACCATAGGTAATGGAAATCTCATTTACTGCTCTGAATCTATAATTCTGAGCTTATCCATCATCTCAGAGCAGAGGAACATATGAGGATCTAAAATTACTTGAGAAGGCACTGATACCCTCTTGTGAATCTTTTCCTGAAGAGTAAAGTTCACCACCATTTTCAGAAGTATGGTGATCACCATATAAAATCCATTTTCATCAAATCCAGTGGGATTCAGAGGGCTATGTTGAATAGAATTCCTTTATTCACATATCAATTTGTGTAAGAGATGAAGTCTACATTACCTACCATTAACTGAAATAAAAACAACAGCTACCATTGCTGAAGCAACCATTATTTGCTGAACAAAAATCCTCAAAACAGGGGTTGGCACAGGCTCATTTACCCCAAAATTCTGAAAAACAAAAGTTTTGGTGACACATCTGCCACATTTATGTACTTTATCCCACTAAGTGTGACTATGCATGCTTACTGCAGAACTACTAAGTTGATTACAGAATGCCTCTCCAGACCCCACTGGGACTGTTATATTAATATAATCCTTGTATATTCACTGTGTTATCTTTGTAAAATAAATAAATATTCTTTAAAAATCCTGAACTCTAAAACTCATCTGATCATAAGATTCCAGAAAAGGAATTACGAACTGACATTTCCATTTCACAGATGAAGAAACTGAGGCCAGAAATGTGGCAGTACCTTGTCAAAGTCATTCAGTGAGTAAGAGGCAGAGCCCATGAAAGAGGGCTGTCTTGGGAATTCCCAGGCGGTCCAGTGGTTAGGACTCCATGCCTTCACTGTCAAGGGCCTGAACTTGATATCTGGTCAGGGAACTAAGATCCTATAAGGTGCTTGACTTGGAAAAAGAAAAAAAGAAAAAGAAGAAGAGAGAGAGAGAGAGGGCTGCTGGCTTATAATGCCTATGTGCTTTACATTATACCAACAATAAAGAAAAACATTTGAACAAAGAACGTAAGGTAAGAGAATAGATATTTGGTGTTCATCTGGGTGGGCTTCTTGGCATAAGTGGAGCATGGCTAAAAATGTTTGATCCTGATTTCTTGAGTGTGATAATGATAGGATCTTCCTCGTGATCAATCATAGTTTTTATCAATTTTGTTTTTTGTTCTTCTCAAAAACCGTGAAAATTTTCCACATTCACAAAGCAAACACAAACTTGACTTATGTTTCACAATTGCTGTTTGTTTCATATGCTTCTAAAAACTTATATTCTTAAAATGTAAAATACATTTGGATATATTTATACACACACACATATATATAAATATACTAAATTTTTCTGGAAATTTGGGCGAGTGAGAGATTCGTGACCTCCCCCATAAGGAGACTGATTGATGCACCACCATTTTTATGCTTCCTAAAGGAGATGAGTTTTATTTATTTGTAATACAGTAGCAGGATAAGTATGGGCAGAGCGTGGTTTTAAGTGGGGTCATCTACTGAGTCTCTGCTGAGCTTCCATGGGAGATCATATTTCACATGTGTTGTTATAATCTGTTGCTGGAGTAATTAAGTGCATCTTGTGTGACTCCAATGGGACTAGACTCTTGGAAACTTATGTCTGGTTTCCTCTGGACTTTATTACACGTGCCTTTTCTCTTTAAGTTCTTGTATCCTTTGGCTGTAATAAATTATATTTGTATGCACAAAAAAATAAATAAAGTGGGGTCATCTGAGCCCCGAGGCAGAAGGGGAACACAGACAGCTCACATGATCAGCTGCACATTCAATCAGCTTCTGTAATGAGAGCACCAACATTTACTACCACAAACATAAGTCTAGGTGTTTTCAGGAAATTTTTATATCCAAACAAAGTCTGGCTCCTTTCACCAGGATGAAGGGCAATCTGCAAAAGGCAGGAAGAGACCAGCACTTCAGATATGAGGGAGAAATGAAACATTTAGAGTGTGGTGGAAAAGCCTCTCTTTTCTGCTAAGAATCAGTGGGATGTCTATGAGCCACTACCTGAACATACCCTGCCAGTCCATCCTATTCAGTTTTGCCTAGATTTCTTTATAAAAAGAACTGTTGAAGAGCTACCATATGATCCAGCAAACCCACTCTGGGGTATATATTCAGACAAAACTCTAATTCAAAAAGATACAAGCACTCCTATATTGACAGCAGCACTGTTTACAACAGCCAAGACCTGGAAATATACGTCCATCAACAGATGAATGGATAAAGAAGATGTGGTACACACACACACATACACACACACACACACACACATATACACACATACACACACACATATACACAACACACACACACATACACACATATACACACATACACACACATACACACATACACACACATATACACATACACACACATATACACATACACACACATATACACACACACATACACAACACACACACATACACACATACACATATACACAACACACACACATACACACACATACACACATGCACACACACATACACATACATACACACACATATACACACATACACACACACACAGTGTAATACTACTCAGTCATAAGAAAGAATGAAATAATTTCATTTGCAGCAACATGGATGGATTTAGAGATTATCATACTAAGTGAAGTAAATCAGAGAGAATGACAAATGCTATATGATATCACTTATATGTGGAATCTAAAATATGACACAAATGAACCTATCTATGAAACAGAAACAGACTCACGGAGAACGGACGATAGAGAATGGACTTGTGGTTGCCAAGGGGCAGAGCTGGTGGGAGAGAGATGGATTGGAAGTCTGGGATTAGCAGACACAAACTATTCTGTGTGTGCATGCTAACTCGCATCAGTCATGCCCAACTCTTTGCGACCCCATGGACTGTAGTCTGCCAGGCTCCTCTGTCCATGGGATTCTCCAGGCAAGAACACTGGAGTGAGTTGCCATGCCCTCCTCCAGGGGATCTTCCCAACCCAGGGATCGAACCTGTGTCTCTTTTGTCTCCTACATTGGCAGGCGGGTTCTTTACTACGAGTGCCATCTGAGAAGCCCTTTTCTATAGAGAATAGTATCTCTATAGAATATATATAGTATCACATACACACTGAATGGATATAGAATATCCATTCTATAGAAAATGGATAAACAACAAGGTCCTTCTGTACAGCACAGGGAACTATTAATATATTCAATATTGTGGGATAAACCATAATGGAAAATAAAAAAATAAAAACAACTACTGAAATCTCAGAACGGTCAGAGTTGGGCAGGAGCACTCAGAACAATAAGGAATACACACAACTCTGTCTTTCAACCTAATATTTTTTATTGAACTGTCTCAAAACTTACTAAGAGTCTAATCCAGAACTCCTACATTTAGTCCCTTTGGTGCTCCTGGAAATAGTTTGACCCTCGTCCATTTTTAACTAGATTGATGGCAATAACATTGTCATTGTATTTTATGTAATAAAATAAAGAATCTGGCGATACAGCTAGCAGCTGTTACAGAAAGGACACAAATGCCACCTTAATATGATTTCATAAATATTTAATAAGCTGTCTTTTAGTCTGGTGTGTCTGCTAACACTAGGTCACAAAAAGATAATAAAATAATGAATTATCTTCCTCAAGAACACAGAGAAGGTAGACAAGGAAGCAATGGGCCTATTAAGCTAAAAGCTCTTAAAATGGAAGAATTAAATATACTTAAAAATTAAATGATGAAAAACCTGTCCTTCTAAAATCCCAACAGTCTTTAGAAATGGGTTCCTTACTGAAGGAAACAAGTAATTCGCTGCCTGCTCTTTGGCATAATACAATAAATATGATAATAACTTCATGGAACCACTTAAATTATTCTTCATAAATTGCTTTAAGTGATTGCATGTTTCCATTTAAAAATATGCAAAAAACTATAAAAATGTAAATCTACTTTTTTCCCTTTAACCTAATGAAATCCACAAAAGCAAATACTTGAGAAACTTCCTCATGTCTTCAATGATAACACTTTTTTACATATATATTACATGTAACAATAACATAACTACACATTTGATAAACGTCTTGATCTTTAATGTTTTCACCATTTCTTCTATCCTTTACATTGTGGGCAATAAAACAAAGAATGATGAGAGTTCTCCAGGAGCTTTGAGTAGAGCAGGGGAGACGTTACAGGAGATTGTACCATAAATAACTGTGATGCAAGGACTAAAGAGATCAATGGTCCAGGAATGGCACTACATCTGTGAAGGTTCCGAGAAAGGCCAGTTATCTTGGGATGGTGAATACAAAGGATTCTGGGCTAGAATATATTTGAATTGGATCTTGGCAGGGATTTGGAAGGATGTTGGTGTGTCCAGCTGGCTACACAGGGGCTGAGGGAGGGGTTATTATCTGCCACCAGAAAGTGCACGTAAAAGAGCCCCAGTGGCAAATGTGAGGTGGGAGAAAGGGTTTCTCTAAAGAACTCAGGAAAGATCACTCTAGAATGGCTGCCCAGCTTGGGAGCTGCTCTGCCCACACTAACTGTTGCTTTAATAAAGTTGACAGCTTTTTTTTTTTTTCAACATGCAAGAGCTTCCATTCTTTATTAAGATGAAAGTGCTTATAGGTTGGTCTCATTAAACATAATTCAATATAAATCAACTCAACCTGATAAAGAGCACGTCCTCATTCAACTAGTTATGTATCTTTGGGAAAGTCACTCAGTATTTCTGAACCCCTTTTTTGAACATTATAAAAGTTATTTATATGTTAGAATTTAGCCAACCGACAATGCTGTGATGGTTTCAGGGGCACAGTAAAGTGACCCAACTACACATATACATGCATCCATTCTCCCCCAAACTCCCATAGATGGCCGTTTTCATGAATAAACGAATCTCGGCATGATAATGACAGATCTGACACTGTTTCAGGATTCAGTGTCTGGAAGACTATTGATGGAACACACTGAGTGGATAAACCTATTTCTAGATTTTATCCTAGAGATTTCTTATAGGAGCTGGGGAACTGGCCCCACAGAGCAGGAATGCTAGGCCACTGTGGGAAAAACTAAAGTTCTGATGTCACTGCAGTTGTGCTTCTTCAACAGAACCGTGACACAAATATCTTAAAATAACAAGTAGCCCTGTGTGATGATTTACTTAGCACGTTTAAGTACTTCTATGAGGTCACCAAGAGTTGGACACAACTGAGCGACTGCCCCCCCACACATACAAATAGAACTTTTCCTAAAGAGTGGGTATATACGCAAACTTAGTAGTATAACAAGAAGAAAAGATATTGCTACCCTGTTTCTAAGGAAATAACCAAAATTAAGATTTTTAATAGAGAAGGTAACTGGGAAATCATTTGTCCCATGGAACATAAAATGGAGGGCTTCACTAATGTCTGAGCTAATGGGTTGATACCTGTGTGCGTCTCCCTTATTTTCTTTTATTTCTCTTTAAAGAAATAAATCTTTTTTATACATTTACTTCTGGAGACATGATTACTAAAAAAAAAAAAAAAATCACTGAGATAGTAACCAACTTATTTTTACTAGGAATTTCTATTTAGCTGGAACTTATTAAGAACAAAGCTACTCTGGCAACTTCATACTATGAATAACATGAACACACCTCCAAATTTCAGTATAAAATCAAATGTATTTTCTATCAAGTTACTATGATAGAAAAGGAAGTCAAAATTTCTAAAAATTTCTATGGGAATTTTTCTATACTTAAGGTTTGGTGGTTTGTTGGCAACTGGCCAAAGCGGCACATTTAAGAAAGAAATAGGTATTTTTTTCTTCTGGTAGAGATAGGAGCTCTGTCAGCCAAAACCCTCGCACATTCTCTCATGGGTTGGCGGCAGAGTGGAGGAGAAAGAGAAGAAAATATTTTAACAGGTAAGGATACATTTCCGCTTTTATAATTGTACAGATTCCAACGTAGGAACGAAAAGTCATCAGCAGTAGTAACAGATGCAATCTTCAAATGAAAATCAGTGTGAAAACCAGTGGTTCTGGAACTCCGCGGCTCCTCAGAGCCACCTAAGATGATCTGAAGTCTCTCAACACCCAGACTACACTCCTAATCAATTATGGCAGAAACTCGGGGGTAGAACCTGGTACCAGGGCCCCCATGTGCTTCCATCCATTTGGAAGGATGCTGGGGTGTCCAGCTGGCTACCGAGGGGCTGAGGGAGGGGTTATTATCCGCCACCAGAAAATGCATGTAAAAGAGCCCCAGTGGCAAATGTGAGGCAGGAGGAGGGTATCTCTAGAGAATTCAGGAAAGATCATTCTAGAATGGCTGCCCAGCTTGTGGGCTGCTCTGCCCACACTAGCTACTGCTTTGATAAAGTTGACAGCTTTTTTCTTTCACCATGCAAGGGCTTGATGCAGCCAAGTTTAAGAACCAGTGTTTTTAAATGCTCATCTGTTCCTGACTCTCTAAGTAAAGACTGGTTTTTTGTAATCAAGTTTAAAGTTGTCTATGACAAATGAACAAAGAACATGACAATATTATAAGGAAGCTGGCTTTACTGATTTCATATCACAATTAAGTTTCTGATAAGAGCTAAGTTTTAATGGTAGAGGGGTTGGTTTTAACATTCCAAATCATCAGCAAAAGACAATCCTATGTCTTTCAAAGGACCTAATAGCTGAATCCCTAGGTATTGTGAAAATATGATTTGTCTGCTTTGCAACCGAGCAGAGAGAGGACAATGACACAAATCAATATAATATTAGGAAGAAAGTGACTGGCGGCCCAATGATGTACAGATCAAGGACCGGCAGGGCAGAAAGAATGGAGCAATCCTTGCCAGTCAGCCAAAATGGAAAGTGGAATTTGTTGTTAACTCTACAGCTCCTTCCAGGAAGGAAAAGGGGCAGGAGATGGAAACTGAGGGATACATATGAGAAACAGAATAGCTCGATTTGGAAAAAGTAAAAAGAAAAAAAGGCAATGGGTTTGGAAAACGAGGTTGGGGCTACTTCTGGGAGGATCATGCATGTCGAAGTTTGAGGTTCTTGGGACACGGACTGGTAGTTTCTACTGTGGTCTCACTTGACCTTTCCGCGGGGTGTGGCATTGTTGTTCACTCGTCGCCTCCCTTTCTGCGCTTCCCTCCTTTGGGAGTCACCACGTCCTTCACTTTCTAGCTCTCTGATGACCTTTCCCAGTCCCCTTTAGACTTCTCTTCCTCCATTCATCCTATATGTCTCTCATTTCCCAAACTCGATCACATTTCTTAAAAATCTCTTGTCCCAGAATTCTGCTCCCATGCTTTCCTTTCTCATCCTCCAAAAGTGCAGTGTTTGAACGACCTTTTTGTGCCTGGACTCTAAGCTGGATGTTATGTGCCATCTGTTATTCCATCTCCTTCTTGCCCCACCTTAAGGAGCCATCAGGTTCAGTTGAATCTCTCTAATTTTCACCTTCTCTAGGTGGTACCACCCACCTGGGTACCCTAAGAGTTCTAAATACGCCTCCTGCCTCCAGCATCATGACCCTCCAATCCATTCTCCACACAGCTTCCAGAGCATCATTCCAAAATCCTGGTCATGAGACTCCACTGCTTGGCTGCCTGGGGATCTCACGGTCATGTTCAGATGTTCCACTTAGCACAGGCAGCCCTGAGGATCCTACGCTAGCTCACCCGACTCACAGCTTATACTGAACTGCACCTGTTAGTTTCATGGTCTGTCCCCAGCAGGAGCTTCTCACAGACACAAATGGGCATCTATTAGAAGCCCACCATCCTTTACAACACTCGTTTCCAAGTCTGTTTCTGCTGGGAGCCTGTCAGCGCCTCCCAGGGGAAGGCAGGAAATCCTTCTTGTTCTGTTTGCGTCTCACGCACTTAGCGTGGCGCCTGGCACATAATTAGCACTCCACTGAATGAGCGAGTGGCTGATCAAGGTCCTGCAGTAAAAGGGCTCATTCATCTGTTTACTGAATGGCTGAAGCAGCAACGTGAATATGAGGCTGGGGTGAGACTTTGAGGGAAGAGAGCGACGCTCCTAGGAAGAGTCAGGAGTGTCAATGCAACTGACAGATGGTGTTCATTAACCTATTAAATTTATCGGCTTGTCTGGCTCGACCATCTGAGCTTTAAGTCCACCTAATGGCTCTGTTCCTGTCTCCTGCCTCAGTTCAGTCATTGGAGACCAGGTCACATGGTGCCTTCCACATGGCTGCAAAAAATAACCCACCTCCCACCCTTCATAGTCACCCCAGTACGTTCCTTTAGAGCAACACACTCTATCACTAATCCTCCCAGGAATAGCTGTTTGCATTGAATTGAAAACTAATATGCATTTATCCACAAATGCCAGCACTGGCTCCGTCGGGGGGACTATCAAGGAATATGCGATCGCTTTCAATCTGTTTCTAAAAAAGGCTTTACAGTGGGTTTCAAGGTGGACATTTGAGCTGATCAGTTCTTCATCTAGAGAGAGACAACAGATTGCCAGCTTGCTCAGAAAAGACAATGGATTTCCCAGGGATAACAAAGTAATTGAGAGAAAGGGAGGGATTTACACTGTCATTAGATATCTTCTGAAATGCAGGTCCAAAGTGGTCACACGGATGGCTTCAGTGAAACTAGTGCCCTGGGTGCTTCATAGATAAAGCTGTCTAAAAGATTAGGGGGCTGGTAACAAAACTCCCTTCTATATAATTATCACTCACTAAATTCTGTCAGGAGTTAGTGACATCATGAGAAGAGCAGGGATGGATTTTTGTCTGTGTGTGCAGGCAGTTCTACCAAAAACTCCATCCAATTCCTTGAACACTTTCCACACGGTACCCTGGGAAGCTCAATACTCATTCTAATCCTGCCGCAGTGGCTCCTCCCACGAAGCTCCCCTTACAGAACTGGCTTCAGAACCAAATTAAAATCCACACAAGTTCTGTTCCTTTAAAACACAGGTCAGCAACTTTTTCTACAAAAGGTCAGATTATATGAATAAATATTTTCGTTTTTGCAGTCCACAACCCCCCACTCCATTCCAACAACTTAACTCTGGTAAAACTGTGTAAAAGCAGCTCTTAGATGATACTCAACAAACGGGGGAGGCTGAGCTCCAACAAAACGTTATTTTTTTATGGACCCTGAAATTTGAATTTCATAAAATTCTTGTATGTTATGAAAATTGGATCCTTTTATTGTTTCCAAACATTTAAAAATGTAAAAATGCCTTTAAACTCGCAGGATATACAAAAAGGCAAAGGGCTATTTCATTAATTACAGTTCACTGCTTTAGAGTAATGTTTACCATGCTTACCCCCAAAGGTAGAATGTTGGTTCTTAATGACATTAGACCATTTCAGGAGTCAAATTCAACCTCAACAGGTGAAAATGATGCTAGAGATTCAACGAAGTGGTTCCTCTGAGCAGGACAGTACTCACTGAGACAAAGTAATAGGATAAAACAAGAAGAGTAAAGTAAAAGGGGGAGGAGGGGAAGGAGGAAGAAGAAGTGGAGGAAAAAGGAAAAAAAAGATGAGGAGAAGGTAACAGAGAAAAAAAGGAAAGGTGGGCGGTGGAAGAGAAAGTATTTCTTGAGTGATTAATACAAGTGAAAGTGTTAGTCCCTTAGTCGTGTCCAACTCTCTGATTCCATCGACTTCCGAGCCCACCAGGCTCCTCTGTCCATGAGATTCTCAGTCCCTCCTTCAGGGGATCTTTCCAACCCAGGGATCCAACAGGGTCTCCTGCATCGCAGGCAGATTTTTTATCATCTGAGCCTCTACGGAACGACTAACGTATCAAACATTCTTCTAAAGACTTTATGTGCCTTATTTTATTTAATACTTCCAACTCCTGTGAAGTAGGCATTACTCCCATTTTACAAGCAGCCATTCAGTGGCAAGACCATAATTCAAAATCAGATCTACGTCCCTCCACGGCCCACACTCATTCCACTCCACTGTGGTATATATAGAATCAAATATGTCATTTTTATCACTTTTAGGCACATCTTATTTAGTGAGGTTCTAGTACATTGAGGCTTTTTTTTTTTTTTTT